>NW_021604567.1:1417808-1418909 GCF_004785775.1 Grammomys surdaster
TCTCTCTCTCTCTCTCTCTCTCTCTCTCTCTCTCTCTCTCTCTCTCTCTCTCTCTCCCCTTTTAGGGCAGTCTTTGTCTAAGCATTAGCTAGTTAATAAGAACCTAACTGAAAACTGAAGAAGGCCATCTATAAGTCCTCAGAATTAGTTTTGTGTCAATTTCCATTCAAGCACTTTGTTCTAAAAACTCCTTTGTGACTTCTGGGAACTCCCTGCTTAATTTTCTCAACTCAGAGGAACATGAAAGTTCTGCTTCTGAAGCAATACCCTGAGATTCTCTCCAGGCAGCAAGTAAGTTTGGGAAATCTTCACATTTGTCTACTGGACTCCCAGTCCTCAAGGATCTCTATATTCTGCACAGCTCCCTTCCCCCCAACCATTCATCACTGTCTTGTTAAATGTCTTAGTTGGTATCTTTTCCATTTTAATCAAACATAGATATCTATCATTATAAAAGAGTTTTTTGTTTTTGTCATAAAATATTGTTGAAATATATTTAAATAAATTTACAGTATTTTACATTAATGATGCAGTACTTAAAACTTTTTCTTCAATTTTTTTCTTTCCTTTTTTTGTTACAGATTATTGACAAGAGGTTATTCATCTTAAATATTTTCTCAGACAGGGAGTAGATGAAATTATACTAGCTTTCGAAGACAACTTTAACCTCAGTAGAAACTTGGTGAGTTAAGGGATATAACTCACTTGTAGTTGTAGGTATGGAAACTAGAAGCCCTAGAGCTCGGTGTCCATGGGATCAACTCTAGTTTCTAGAGCTGGGATAGAAACATCTCTCCATGTTCCTTCACAATTCTGCTGCTATACTGCAAATCTGACACTACTTGCTAGATCTTTGCTTTTGTCTGCATGTGCTGTTCCCAACAAGTGGGAGTCTGTGTCAAAACTTTCCCTTCTGGAAACAGTAGTGAGACTCTAAGTTTACCCTATGGCAGAATGACCTCATTCTATAAAGACACCTACTCTCCCTTCCCCTGAGTTCATATTATGAACTCAGAGTGTTAGGTCTTCAATGTGTAATTAACCAAGACATAATTCATATATATATATATATATATATATATATATATATATATATATATA
>NW_021604567.1:1419309-1442278 GCF_004785775.1 Grammomys surdaster
TGTGTGTGTGTGTGTCTGTGTGTGTGTCTGTGTGTCTGTGTGTCTGTGTGTCTGTGTGTCTGTGTGTCTGTGTGTGTGTGTCTGTGTGTGTGTATTTTTCCCCTCTTGATTCTAGATAGACTTTATAGTAACAGACTGATTATTATATATTAAATGTGACTGTCTTTAGAGAACTTAAAGAACTAACATAAAAAGTGAAAGACTTAGGGACAAGCAAAATTCTTTGAGCTCAAGGCTAGGCCCTGGTCTACAAAGGACGTTCCAGAACACCCAGAGCTATTACACAGAGAAATTTTCTCTTGAAAAGAAAAAAAAAAAACCTATCCTAAATAATGTACAAGGAATAAACAAACAGGTCTATATTTTTTTTTAAAAAGTTAAAGACTTGAGTAAGGCACCATGCATTTCTTTTTTAAATTTTTTTTAATTGGATATTTTGTTTACATTTCAGATGTGATTCCTTTTCCCCATTCCCTCCCCAACCCAGGAGCCCCAGTCCTGTAGATCACCAGCTCATTGCTAAGCGTGCCCACACTTCCTTAAGGCTTTTATAGGCTATAAAATATATTGCAACGTCTTGCCACTCCTATTCTCTGAACACTTTGGATTCCCTCAGGTCTCATCTAGATTAGATATATATTTTCCTTCACAATTGTTTATTGATCTTTCTTTCTGAGTGAACTTTCTTTAGCTTTATTTAATCCGTTTCATTTTTCTAAAGTTATTTTATGAGGAATACTTATAACTCATGTGTGCCTTTTTGCAAAGAGGGAATCTATCAGCAAATGTAGTGTGTCTGTGTGCTTTTCTTAAATTGAGGTCGACTCTATCAGTAAATGTTATTTTATGAGTGTTTGTTCTGTTATCTATAAAGCCATTAGCAAACAAAGTCAGTTCTATTAATTCAAATAACTGAATATTCTGAACCATCTGTCTGCTGACATATTAGTGGTCATGAATAACCTAACCTGGAACTTACAAACACATAAGTTTTGCAATTGCTTGGAAAGACATCTAACAAGGACTGACTTAGATAAGGATTTTTAACTAAATGTGAATTAAAATATTAGCCCTGTTGCTGAATGTAGAAAAAAATATGTGGAGACAGCATGGGGGACTTTTGTCACAAGTAGCCCCCACAGTAACTGTCAACATATCATGTTAATATCATACCATTACCCAAGTCAAGGGACATTGGATTATGAAGGCAAACAAAAGTTGTTCTGACCATTCGTTCAACCACATGTATTAATTAATCTGTGCCCACCACTGAGAGAGGTATTAAATAAATAGTGAGAATAAGAAATGAAAAGAACTGAGAATAAGATTAGGAAGACCATGATAACAAAGGCTATCGCTGAGTTCTTGTTTAAAAATTGAGATTTAGAGGGCTTGAAATATGACTCAGTAGTTAACCATGCTTCTTATCCAGAGAACCAGAGTCTAGTGCCCAGTACTTAGAATCAAATAAGTTGCCACTGCCAGAGACTCAGTTCCAGGAGATACAAGGGAGGAGATACACCCTCTTGTGACCTCTGTAGGCATGCATACACGGTGCACACACACATAAATACACTTACATTCATTCTCTCTCTCTCTCTCTCTCTCTCTCTCTCTCTCTCTCTCTCTCCCTCCCTCCCTCTCTCTCTCCCCCTCCCTCCCTCCTTCCCTCCCTCCCTCCCTCCCTCTCTCTCAATCTCTCTCTCTCTCTTTCACACACACACACACAAACACACACACACACACACATAAAAAATAAAAATAAATATTAGAGAAGTATTTAGGATTTTGCCCCAGTCGTTAGCTAGTTGTTGCCTCCAAGCCTAAATTTGATCCCTGGTTTCCACATGGTGGAAGGAAAGATGCTGTAAGTCGTCTTCTGACACTTACATGCCTTGGCATACATTCACACCCCACCACACACAAATAAATAATAAGTGAATGCTATTAAATAAACTTAAAATAGATATTTTAACTTAATTGTACTGCATAGCCTAAAAATAAAATAAGAGAGTGTGTGACCTGACGACTGCAGTGTTGTAAGAAGGATTGGCTCCAGATGAGACAGGGACTTTTCTTGGGTTCAGTTGAGAACTTAACTGGTTTTATGTTGAGGTCTTTGATCCACTTGCACCCTTCTGTGCAGGGTGATAGATATGGATTTATTGCATTCTTCTCCATGCAGACATCCAGTTTGACCAGCACCATTTGGTGAAGATGCTATCTGTTTTCTAGTTTGTATTTATGGCTTCTTTATCAAAAATCAAGTGTCCATATGTGTTTGGATTTATGTCTGGGTCTCCAATTCCATTGCATTGATTAATGTTTTTGTTTTATGCCAATACCATGTGGTTTTTATTACTATAGCTCTGTAATACAACTTGAAATCAGGGAAGGTGACACCTCTAGCAGTTCTTTTATTGTTTAGGATTGTTTTAGCTATTCTAGGGTTTTTTATTTCCATATGGAAACATGTCGTTTCAAGGTCTGTAAAGAATTGTGTTGGAATTTTGATGGTAACTACACTGAATATCTAGATCGCTTTCAGTAGGATGACCATTTTTAACTATGTTAATCTTACCAATTGAAAAATATGGGAGATAGTTCCATTTCTTGATATCTTCTTCAATTCCTTTCCTCAAAGACTTGAAGTTTTTATTATACAAGTCTTTCATTCACTTGGTTAGTGTTACCCAGAGATGTTTATATTATTTGAGGCTACTGAGAAAGGTTTTGTTTCCCTGATTTCTTCCTCAGTTCATGGGTCATTTGTATATAGGAGGGTTACTGATTTTTTTAATTAATCTTGTTTCCAGACACTTCATTGAAGGTGTTTATCAACTGTAGGAGTTCCCTGGTAGAATTTTTAGGGTCACCTATGTATACTATCACATCATCTGAAAATAATGATACTTTGATTTTTTCTGTCCAATTTCTATCTCCCTAATCTCCTTTGGTTGTGTCATTGCTCTAGCTAAAACTTCAAGTAATATGTTGAACAGATATACATGATGAACAGATGGACGGTTTTGTCTTGTTCCTGATTTTAGTGTAATTTCTTTGAATTTCTCTCCATTTAAGTTGATATTGGCTATGGGCTTTTTGTAAATTGTCTTAATTATGTTTAGGTATATCCCTTATAATCCTAATCTCATGACACTCTTATCATGAAAGAGTATTAGATTTTGTCAAAGGCCCTTTCTGTATCTAATAAAATGGACCATTTTTCCAGTTTATTTATATGGTGGTTTACATTTATTGAATTTCATGTATTGAAGGGTCACTGAATTTCCAGGATAAAGCCTACTTGATCACTGTGGATGATCTTTTGATGTGTTCATGGATTTGGTTTGCAAGCATGTTATTGAATATTTTTTCATTTATGTTCATAAGGGAAATTGGTCTGTAATTCTTTTTCTTTGTGTAGTCTTTATGTGGTTTGGGTATCAGTACAGTGGCCTCATAAAATGAATTGGATGATGTTCCTTCTGTCTCTATTTTGTGGAATAATTTGAGGAGTATTTGGTGTTAATGTGTCTGAGAATCTGGTAGAGTTCTACACTAAAACCATCTAGCCCCCGACTTGCTGTGACTGAGAGGCTTTTCATGACTGATTCTATTTCAGTAGGTGTTATAGGTCTGCTTAAATTGTTTTATTAATACTGATTTGACTTTTTTAGTGGTACCTATTGAGAAAATTATTCATACATTTAAATTTTTCAATTTTTGTGGAGTACAGGTCTTCAAAGCATTTCCTGGATTTCCCCAGTGTCTGTTGTTATGTCTCCCTTTTCATTTCTTATGTTAATTTGGATATTCTTTCTCTGTCTTTTAGTTCGTTTGGATAAGGTTCACCTATCTTATTGATTTTCTCAAAGAAACAATTCAGTATTTTATTGATTCTTTATATTGTTTTCTTCGTTCTGATTTTAATAATTTTAGCTTTCAGTTTGATTATTTCTTGTCTTTGACTCCTTTTGAGTATGCTTAGTTCTTTTCATTATAGAGATTTTAGGTGTGTTGTTAGGTTGCTATTATGAATCTCTTCACTTTTTTTTTTCATGTAGGCACTGTGAATTTTCCTCTTAGCACCACTTTCATCATATCACATAAGTTTTCGTAGGCTATGTATTCCTTTTCATTCATTGATCCAAAAGGTGTTGGTTATTGTTAAGTTGCCAGCTTTCTTATGTAGTCCAGGACCACCTACCTAAAAGGTGGTGCTACTCACAGAAGGTTGGACCTTCCTACAACAATTAATAATCAAGATATACCTTCACAGACAATTAGTAATCACTGATATTCCCTCAGGCCAGTCTAATCTGGGCACTCCCTCCATTAAGACTCACTTTGAGGTGATCCTAGGCTGTGTTGGCAAGCAAAGGTAGCAAGAGCCCCATATTTGTTGATCTTTATGTAAACTTATATCAAATATTATTTTAAACGCAGTAAGTATAAATAAAATTACCGAAAAATAGGCTGTGGAGGGTTTTTTTCCACTTTGTTTTATAATACATTTGGTAGTGTTCATTGTATAAAGCTTCAATGGCCATTCTGCCCTCGATTTTAAAGACAGAAATAAATGCTGCACTCATACGAATGTCTGAGGGGATATTTGATGAAATATGCTATTAGAAACCATCAAAAGCTGAAGGGCTTATGGCTCTAATATAAAGCCAGCTTTATTCCATCTGTAGAAATCTGGTAATACACACAATAAAATATAACAGCCCAATAAAGCCTGTTGTTCTCAACTGTTTTACTCGGCACAGTCTTATGTTTGCAGTGGATTTTTGTTCTACCCTCTTTGTTTAGAAAAATATGCTGGCAATGGGCTGTTAACATCCTGCTGCTTATTATGACAAACCAGAAGGATTTTCTTCCTCCATTCTTTGGACGTTTGTTCTCTCCACTCCAGCCAGGATCTTTCTCAACTCCAAAGTCCAGCTTGAATTTTGTCAGGAAACAAATAATTCATCAGGGGTAGATGCTGTGCTTTGAAGTCTCTTTTCTTCTTCTTCTTCTTCTTTTCATTCCCTCTGTCCTTTTAAAAATGTTTTTATTCTTTTCCTTTCATTTCTTTGTAGACCTGCCTCCCAACTTTGCTGAACATTTAAAGTTGAAAATAGATTGGTTGCAAAATACCTTTTGGCTTCAGACTCCTTTGATGATAAGTATCTATCCACTGAGCCATCAATTATCTCCTGGGTCACTTTTATTCCTAAGCAACAATATAATAGTAAAAAGATCAATATCATCATAAGTAAGTTTAGCACAAGAAAAAAATATTAAAGTCTTTCAGCAATCATGTGTGTAATCTAATTAGGCAAGTCAGCCTCAGTACCATCCATGTGGGTTTGCTGGCTGGCATTTCTTCAGAAGGCCCATAACTAGCCTTAATTTGAAGTTGCATTTGGAAGGCTGCCTAGAGTAGAAATTATAATTATGGATGCAATGGCAGTGGGAATACCATGGAGTTACAGGATACTCAGAACAAGAGAAAATTAATTTTGCCCTATGTTTGTTTGCTTGGGACTTTTGGAGAAACTTTAAACAATAAGTAAATCTTTTTATACAAAAAGAAGATTAATATTTTCCACTTTATAAAATTAAAATTTAAAAAGCTACCTGGTCCTTTTATTTTAAATACATTATTAAACTATATCATCTATGCAAATTGAAATTGGGTTCTTAAATGATGATATCAGTATTCTGAAACATCTTCACAACCACTAATTATACAATCTTTGTTTCTCTGCTGTTTCTTAGCTCACAGTTGGAATGTTTCCCTTTTTATATTTAGCCAAAGATTACATATTGCAACTTAAATTGACTTTTTTCTGGCCTTCATGATTGCCTGGTTTATAGGATCTTATCAGAAAAAGTTCAAAGCCATTCCAAAGGAATGCAATCAACCTGTTTCTAGAGATGACATACATGAAAAAATTCATAATGATTTCCCCAAATATAAGAAGTACACTTCATAGAAATTCTAATAACTGTCAACAAGGCTAAACAAGAAATTACTATAATCTAATATGTATTATTTTATCTCCCTGAGATAAAATGATCTCAAACATTGAAATTGTCCTTGACATTGAATGGTTTTGTCTTTGGGTAAATTATACTTTAAGTGGAATTTAGATATCAGGACGGAAAAGATCATTGAGCCAACCTTTAAAGAATGAGAGTTGAGAAGGCAGAAATGTTAAATATCATTTCCCTCCTAAAAAACCATAGTGATTTGGAGTTATTGTAAATACTACTTTAAATCCATTTTTTTCCAGATCCTGTCTTTAAATTACTCTTCCTGTGTCTTTTTCTCTTATTTCCATTTTATTTTCCTTGTCTTCATTGTCAGTCTAACTGCTATCTCATTATTATTTATAATTGTTGTCTCAGTCAGGGTTTGTATTCCCGCACAAAACGTCATGACCAAGAAGCAAGTTGTGGAGGAAAGGGTTTATTCAGCCTGCACTTCCACATTGCTGTTCATTACCAAAGGAAGTCCGAACAGGAACTCACACAGGGCAGACACTTGGAGGCAGGAGTGGATGCAGAAGCCATGGAGGGTGCTGCTTACTGGATTGCTTCCCCTGTTTTTTTCAGCTTGTCTTCTTATAGAACCCAGGACCACCAGCTCAGGGATAGCACTAACCATAGTGGCCTGGGCCCTCCCCGCTTGATCATTAATTGAGAAAATACCTTACAGCTGGATCTCATGGAGGCATTTCCTCAAGGGAGGCTTCTTTCTCTGTGATTACTCCAGCTTGTGTCAAGTTGACACACAAAAACAGCCAGTACAGTGGTTTTTTTCAAACAAAGAAATAATTTTCTGGGCTGTTGTATGCTTTAGGTTTTCCAGTTTGATGGAATGCCTTTTGAATATATATCCATGAGTAGTATAGCTGGATCTTCAAGTTGGAATATTTCCAGTTTTCTGAGGAACCTCCAGGTTGATTTCCAGCTTGTTTGGACAAGTTTGCAATCCCACCAGCAATGGAGGAATGTTCCTCTTCCTCCACATTCTCACCAGCATGCTGTCCCTTGAGTTTTTTTTATCTTAGCCATTCTGATTGGTGTAAGATGGAATCTCAGGATTGTTTTCATTTGCATTCCCCTGATGACTAAGGATGCTGAACACTTCTTTAAGTGCTTCTTAGCCATTAAAGATTTCTCTGTTGAGAATTTTCTGCTTAGCTCTGTACCTCATTTTTAAATTCAGTTATTTGTTTTTTTTTTTTTTGAGTCTAGCTTCTTATTTACATCATCTTGCTGGAGAAGAAAAATTAAGCTCTCACACAAAGGAAGAAACAAAATAATCATTTTAAGAACCTGCAATGTGTATTAAAGAGAGTAGTAGATCTCATCATAGGCAGTTTTGCAGTTTGGTAATTCAAGAGTACTCAATGTCTTCTTTACTTCACTTACACTTCACTTACAGCTGATCGTTCCTTTGGATAGTTTTGAAGATCCTGTATTTCCCCTCTACTTTTCAAAGTGTGAAAAGACTTAAGAGTCCTTCTGTAAAGACAATACTAAGGGGAAAAGGAGTCAAACGAGTTCAAAATGTGAATCTGCTCAAGCTGTCTCCTGACTTTGCCTTTATTTTTTTAATGTACTTTTTTTTTTACTTATTTTCATTACATTCTGCTCACATCTCCTCTTCTAGTCACCCTCTCCCACAATTCGTCCCCCATCCCCCATCTCCCCTTCTCCACTGAGCAGGTGAGGGCTCCCCTGGGTACCCCTGCCCCACACCCTGGCACTTCAAGTTTCTGGGAGGCTAGACTAGGCACTTCCTCTCCCACTGAGGCTAGACAAGGCAGCTCAGCTCTTAGAACCAATCCCAAATACAGGCAACAGATCCTGAGATAGCCCCTGTTCCAATTGTTTAGGACCCACATGGAGGTCAAGCTGCCAAGACATCATGATTTTGCAGGCAGATGGATGGAACTTGAAAATATCATCTTGAGTGAGGTATTCCAGTCCCAAAAGGACATGCATGGTTTGTACTCACTTATAAGTAGATATTAGCCATAAAATACAGGTACCATGTTATACTCTATAGATCAAAGAAGCTAAACAAGAAGGAAGGCCCAAGCGAGGAAAATAGAATCTCACTAAAGAAAAAGAATTAAAGAGTAATAAGAGGTAGATAGAGGGAGGCAACTGGGAGGGACAGGCTATGGGGAATGAAATGGGGAATTGAAGACCAGATGTGAAAAAGAACAGGGAAGAGGACTAGGTGACCATGATAATGGATGGAAATCTGCAACTGACAGAGGCATCTCCAGGATTAGACAAAGACCTGGGTGGGATAATAAGGGAGGAACCCAAGAATCAATTAGGGTGACTTTAGCTGTGACTCCTTACATTGAGGATATGGAACCTGAAGAGACCACTTCCTATATCCAGACAGGAATCCCAGTGGAGTGATGGAAACACTAACCCACTGACAATACTTTCAACAAAAAATTTATCCTGCCTACAAGTAATGCAGGCTCAGCAGAGGGAGCAAACTGAGAGAATGGCCAAACAATAACTGAACCAACTTGATTGACTGAACCAACACTATTAATGATACTCTGTTATGTTCGCAGACAGTATCATGTTGTCCTCTGAGAGGCTCCACCCAGCAGTTGACTCAGACAGATGCACACACCCACAGCTAAACAGTAAATGGAGCTTGGGGACTCTTTTGGAAGAATAGGAGAAAGGACTGTGGGTCCTAAATGGGATAGGAACTTCACAAGAAGACCAACAGTCTCAACTAACCTGGACTCCTGGGACTTTCAGAGTCTGAACCACCAACCAAAGAACATACATGGGCTGTACCTAGGCCTCACTGCTTTTAAGCTATATTTGATTTTAAATGTTATTCCCTAGTTTGGAAAAATAATTACGTCCTCCAGTGTGGGATGGCCTTCAATGTGGGATGAATAAGCCTCCTTGAAGTGGAAATTGCATTATATTTACCATCTCAATGTACTATATCTATGTTTTTATTTGTTTGGATTAGTTACATAGCTGTACATTTATACTTGCTATATACTATTGCTGTTCTTTTCAAACATTTAATTTGAAATGTTGCTAAAACATTTCCTCCTAAGGTTGGTGTTATCTCTGTGATATCAAATCTCAATCTGTGTATTTATATTGTATTAGCTAAGACAAAACTCAATGCTTTGTTCATTCTTGTTTTATTTAATTAAATCATAGGATGTTTGGTTCCCATCGACATTAATAATTTTATGTTCCACTTTTTTTAATTGAATATTTTATTTATTTACATTTCAGATGTTATCCCCTTTCCCCAATACCCACCACAGAAACCCCCTATCTCATCCTCCCTCCTTCTACTCCTTTGAGGGTGTGCCCCCACACACCCACACACTCCTGCCTCCCTGCCCTCGAATTCCCCCACACTGGGGCATCGAGCCTTTATGGGACCAAGGGCCTCCTCTCCCACTCATGCCCTACAAGGCCATCCTCCACTACATATACAGCTGGAGCCATGGGTCTCTTCATGTGTATTCCAAGGCTGACAGTTTAGACCCTGGGAACTCTGGTTGGTTGCTGTTGTTACTCTCACCATGGGGCACAAACCCCTTCAGTTCCTTCAGTCCTCACTCAAACTCCTCTGTTGGGGACCCTGTGATCAGTTCAATGTTTAACTGCTAACATCAGCCTCTACATAGGTAAGGCTCTTGCAGAGCCTCTCAAGAGACAGCTGTATCAGGCTCCTGTCAGCACTTCCTGGCATCTACAACAGTGTCTACATTTGGTGACTGCACATGGGATGGATCCCTAGGTGAAGCAGTCTCTGGACAGCCCCTCCTTCAGTCTCTGTTCCATACTTTCTCTCCCTATTTGCTCCCATGAGTATTTTATTACTCCTAAGAGGGACCAAAGCACCCCCACTTTGATCACTGAGGTGCATTTCCTGTATGCAGCAAAATGCTGGGTCCTGTTTACGAATCCAGTCTGTTAGTCTGCCTTTTTATTCGGGAATTGAGTCCATTGATGTTAAGAGATATTAAGGAAATGTGATTGATGCTATTTTTGTTATTAGAAGTAGAATTCTGTTTGTGTGGCTATCTTCTTTTGGATTTGCTGGAAGAAGATTACTTTCTTGCTTTTTCTAGGGTGTAGTTTCCCTTCTTGTGTTGGAGTTTTCCATCTATTAACTTTGTAGGGCTGGATTTGAGGAAAGATATTGTGTAAATTCGGTTTTGTCATAGAATATCTTGGTTTCTCATCTATGGTAATTGAGAGTTTTGCTGGGTATAGTAGCCTGGGCAGGCATTTGTGTTCTCATAGGGACTGTATGACATCAGTCCAGGATCTTCTGGCTTTTATAGTATCTGCTGAGAAGTCTGGTGTAGTTCTGACAGGTCTGCCTTTTATAAGTCAGACCTTTTTCCATTGCTGCATTTAATATTCTTTCCTTGTTTTATGTATTTGGCATTTTGATTATTATGTGACGGGGGAATTTTTTTTCTGGTCTAGTCTATTTGGAGTTCTGTAGGCTTCTTGTATGTTTATGAGCACCTCTTTCTTTAGGTTAGGGAAGTTTTCTTCTATGATTTTCTTGAAGATATTTACTAGCCGTTTAAGTTGGGAATCTTCATTCTCTTCTGTACATATTACCCTTAGGTTTGGTCTTCTCATTGTGTCCTGGATTTCCTAGATGTTTTGGGTTAGGATTGTTTTGCATTTTGTATTGTTTTTGACAGTTGTGTTAATGTTTTCCATGGTATTTTCTGCACCTGAGATTCTCTCTTCTACCTCTTGTATTCTGTTGGTGATGCTTGCGTCCATGACTCCTGATCTCTTTCCTAGGTTTTCTATCTCCAGAGTAGTCTCCCTTTGTGATTCCTTTATTGTTTCTACTACCATTTTTTAGATCCTGGATGGTTTTGTTCAATTCCTTCACCTGTTTGGTTGTGTTTTCTTATAATTCTTTAAGGGATTTTTGTGTTTCCTCTTTAAGGGCTTTTTGTGTTCTCCTGTATTTCTTTAAGGGAGTTATTTACATCCTTAAAGTCATCTATCATCATCATGAGAAATGATCTTAAATTAGAATCTTGCTTTTCTGGTGTGATGTGGAATCCAGGATTTGCTATGGTGGGAGAACTGAGTTCTAATGATGCCAAGTAACCTTGGTTTCTGTTCCTTATGTTCTTGCACTTGCCTTTCACCATCTGGTTATCTCTAGTGCTACCTGCACTCACTGACTGAAGCCTATCTCTTCTGTTATCTTGGTTTTGTCAGAACTCCTCAGAGTCCAGCTGTCTCTGTAATCCTGTGATCCTGAGATTCTGAGTATAAGAGCTGCTAGGAGTCAAGCTGCCTCTGGGATCCTGAAATCCTAGTGTGACCAATCTCCTGAGATCCTGTGATCCTATGATCCCATTTTCCTTGGCATGTTAGAGCTCCTGGGAGTCCAGCCTCCTCTGAGTGTTGTGGGATTGGGTGCAGAGCTGGCATCCGAGGTCTGCTCAGGGCACAGGCACAGACCAGAAGGAACCTGTGCCTCTGGCTGTGTGGAGGTTCCTATGTCCCTGGGTCCCCGGGGGTCCCTGTAACTCCTGGTTTGGGACAGATGCCCTGGCCTCCTCACCTATGATCCTGGGCATGTTAGAGTTCCTGGGGGTCCAGCCTCCTCTAGGTGTTGTGGGATTGAGTGCAGAGCTGGAGCCCAAGGTCTGTTCACAGTACCAATGCAGACCAAAGGTCATGTTCCACTTTTTTATGAAAATACAGACTGAGGAGGTTTGACTGGTGTATTAGTTATTTGTTTCATTGCTATGTCAAAGAACCATGACAAAGGCAATTTGACGAAAAAGTATTTATTTCAACTCATATCATGCTTCAAGGGTAGAGGCTATAACTTTAGAATAGTTATAGAGTCAGCAGCAGGAGTCTTACAACATGCACACAAAGGAAGCATAATGTAACAAATACTAGTTCTCAGCAAGCTATCATTCAGTCTGTGAGACAGTGCCACCCACAGCTAAGGTGGATCTTTACCTCAGTCAACACAATACAGATAATCCTTCACAGGCATGTCCAAGCTAATCTAATTCAGACATTCCCTGGTAAGCATGTCCAGTGGTTTATCTCTTAAATAAATAACTTAGGTCAAGCTAGGATCAATATTAAATATCAGTGCTGGCTAAAGCCAGAAGATGCACAAAGAATGAGGATTGCCTCACACATAAGACGTGCCAGTGTCTTCTAGTAGGTTTCCACTACCCTGCGGCATAGCTCTTTTTAAATGATTCTTTAATAAAAAGAATTATTGTTTATCAATTATTGCTCAATTCATTGGATTCAACGTTACCCAATAAAATTATTTTACTGAGATTTTCATAACCTAGGAAAGTTCTGAAATAAATATTTGGATATATCTTCTGAGAAGCTTCAGTTTCACAATAAGATGACAGCTACCTGAAGTCAGCCCAAAGGCAGGTGAAACTGATTCTCATTACAAACCTCAGGGTGATACTTTGTAAAGCCACTGGTTTTGATAAGGGTCTATAAATGACTAGAAGACATTGCCATACCTTTCAAGAGAAAGACATTTGCTTACATCACGGACACCTCCTGTCACAAAGAATAAAATCTAAACTTTCAGATGAATGCAAAGGATAGACTTTGATCTAGTACAAATTTAAAATTGCCATTTACAGATCAGAGGTTCTATGCTGTAAGATTTTAGTAAATCAATTCAACAGTATGCATTATGGTTCAGCAGGCATGACCTAGATACAGGAAAATGCAGTGTCTACAGGAACATTAAAAGATAAAGTATGTCATTCTGGGTGAATTTTCCCACAGTAGTGAGTGCAAATACATCAACGTGTGTGTGTGTATGTGTGTGTGTGTGTGTGTGTTAATGAAAACTATGTGTGAATTAAAACCTATGATAATTTTTAACTGAACAAATACATCAGGGAACTGAAACTAATAATGTAAAGCTTGTGATCTTTAACATACATACATGTGATTTAAAAATAAAATAAATTTTAATAGAAAAAGTTCAGATATGATTTAAGAATACTTGAGTTTAAATATACACACAGACAAATAAATAAATAAATAAACACAATTTAAAAATAAGATACATTTTTAATAGAAAAGGTTCAGATATGATTTATGAATAATTGAGTTTGAAAGGACACTAGGTAATTCTTGCTGCACCTGTGTAGGTCTATGTCAAAGCACTTTAATAGAAATAATGTTAGCATGCCATTCATGTTTCATGGGGAAGTTTGCATACGTGAGCGTCTTTTAATACCTAACATCTTGTTCTAAATTATGAGTACAGATACACTCATTTGTTAAATAAAATAATTTCTCTGCTTTTAGTGAGTTCAAAAATGCTGCTTTTGTCTATCATTCAAC
Organism: Grammomys surdaster; assembly: GCF_004785775.1. Taxonomy (NCBI): domain Eukaryota; kingdom Metazoa; phylum Chordata; class Mammalia; order Rodentia; family Muridae; genus Grammomys; species Grammomys surdaster. Next base: position 1,432,723 of record NW_021604567.1, read on the forward strand.
GATCGAATAACTTATAGAAACTGCTGTTCTTAATTTTTGTATATACACTATTGAAATAATTAGAGATTCAATAATTGAAAATGAATTATTTATTGTTTATTCACAACATAGTAACATGAAATTGAAGTTTTATATATGACAACCACATACATTAAAAATGCTCTTTTTAGTGGGTTTATGCCAACTTAAACATTAAGTTATCTTCCTGTACTTTATTATTTATTACATCCAATTTGAGACCTAACTTTCTAACATGATGGAAGTATACTCAAACAGTAGATCTATATAAAATAAATCTGAAAACACAAAATATGCACTACACATAAAAGAAGCAAGATGCTAAGCACAGAAGTAGAATAAAGTTGCATTCCCAAACCAATTCCAACTGGATACAACTTAAGTTTTCTTTTATTAATTTTTTTGTTGCTTATTTTGTTAATTTACATTTCAAATGTTATCCTTCTTCCAGGTTCTTCCTCCACAAACCCCCTAATCCTAATCTGGATGGCCTTTCCTTCTGTCTCTGTTCCACTCTTTATCCCTGTATTTCCTTTAGACAGGAGCAATTCTGGGTTAAAATTTTTGAGATGGCTGGGTGGCCCCATCCTTCAACTGGGGCCCAAGTCTAACCTCTCCATATGGTCTCTACAGGTTCTCCCTCCCCTTTGTTGGGCATTTCAGCTTATGTTGAGTCCTGGGAACCTCTTGCTTTCCTGGTGTCTGGAACTTTCTGTTGGCTACTCCCAGTTCCCCATCCCCCATTGCTACACACATCTATTTAATTTCCTGACCCTCTGTACGTCTCCCTCATCTCCTCCCACACCTGATCTGCCCATATAGCAAAAGAATATAGAAAACAATTTCATAGTGATAATTTTCCCCCAATACTCTCAGAAGTCTATACTGCCAAATACTCTTCTAAGCACCTACAGGCTTGAAACAATGAAAGAAATAATCCCAGTGGATCAGACCCAACCAGGCTGGTAATATCCACAGGCAGATATCTCTGAGTGCATTCTTGAGGACTCCAAAGGTAGCTTGGGAATAAACTATAGTCAATAGGAAGCCTATAATATGCTGTCAGAATGTTGGAGAACCAGGAAATTTGGTAATATAACAGAGCTGCAGGCATCCTTTCAAATATCTCTCTGAATGGTTTAAGTCCTAGAGCCTAAAGCCCTAAGACTTGAGGATACAGCAAAGTGTCCCTTCCTCTACCTTTTTGTTCTATTTAGATACCACAAGAGTTTGGCAATGGTTGAATTTTCTGACTCAGTTGCACATGAGTTCGATACCGTTCTTACAGATGCACCTCAGAACACGTTACCGGCCATCTGAGCATTCTTTAGCCCAGCCGGCAAGGTACACAAAACTGTTCATCACACATACTATCTCAGAGCTACACAGACAGCGCATGCAATTCTCTCTCCTTCTGCCTTTTGGAATCCTCATTCTTAATAAGTATAGCCATAGGCTTAAAATCAGCAATAGGCCTGTCATACATGTATACTAACACCAAGTCTTGGGTCTCTGTGGAAAAACATTGAAACAGATGGCTATAAGCTATTGTAAACAGGCAACTTTTGTGAAAATTTACCAGCCCGAGTAGTCGTAGACCTCGTAAATAGGTAGACTTGGCAGATAATACCAACTTAGATAAGGAGAAGTGACTCATAGGCAGAGTCATAGCGACCTGTCCCCTGAACCTTCACCCAGCCTGTTCTGAAAGATATCTGTATTCCTGCTGAACACCCACGATCCAGTGTCACTCTCTTCCCCATGTCCTGCCTTTTTGTGTTTATCACCCCTGTGTGAATGAGTATAAATTACGATTTGAAAAAAATAAATAAATTATTTTAAAAAAAAGTATAGCTCCTGCTCATATGAGATTGCCTCGGAGGAAGCGTTGGAGACTTTGGAGCTTCAGACGTGTAGCTCTGTACCAATGCTAATTTATTGCTTTCATTGACTATTCTAACTATGTCTTCACTATCATTTTTGTATGTTTGGCAAAATAAAAAGATAAAAGAGACTAGCAACATAACTCAGCAGGTTAAAGGCAATTGCTGTCAAGTCTGATGATCTGAGATAGATCCTCTAGACCAGAGGTTCTCAGTATGTGGGCTGTGACCCTTTTAGAGGTCAAGCAACCTTTCCATAGGGATCACCTAAGACCCCTGGAAAACATAGATATTTACATTATGATTCGTAACAGTAGCTAGATTATAGTTATGAAGTAGTAATGGAAATACCTTTATGGTTAGGGCTACCGTAACATGAGTAACTGTATTAAAGGGTCACAGTGTTAAAAAGGTTGAGAACCATTCTGCTAGACCCACATGACACAAGAAGAGAATTTACTTCCACAAGCTGTTCTGTGAACTCAATATATGTGGGCCATGACACATATGAACATATACATGCAGATACACAAAATAAATATATACATGTAATTTAAAAATAAAATAAATTTTGATAGAAAATGTTCGGACATGATTTAGGAATAATGAGTTTGAGTATACATACAGGCAAATAAATAAATACACATAATTTAAAAATAAGATACATTTTAATAGAAAAAGCTCAAATATTATTTATGAATAATTGAGTTTGAAAGGACACTAGGTGAATCTTGCCAACCAGCTAAGATGGGATGAGTAAGAAATGGCAGGCAGAGGCAGTAACATGCATGAAAGTCTGTAAGCAAGATGAGCATGGGGTTTCAAAGAGAAGACACTTCCATATGGAACTCAATGCTCACTTCCTCACATATGTATTATGATCCATATGGTTATATAATTTGCTAGAAAGTGCAGACAGTGAAGTGGGGGAAGCTAAGGGCTCTCACATGCACTGCTGGTGCTCATCTAGTAGGTATTCCTCCTTCTCACAAAACACCATTCAGAAACCCTTTTGCATCTTAATCATGAGCTTCAGACTTTGGTTATCCCTAGGCACAGAAGGAAAGAATCGCCAGGTAAAGCCCTCTGTGAAGAAATCCAGTTGGGCACAGTGCTGTTTCCCAGACTGGCATAGACATGAGTGTGTCATGCAACCTATCCCAGGCTGGTGAACGTCTAGCCTTTTCTTATGACACCTTGTATACTTACATAGGTTATTCATTTCCTACTCACTGGAATATCCACAAACAGTATCATCATATAATCATTATCATCTGTTGAGTGTGCTAAAGGTAACCCCATAGAGTAGGAAGTCCATTTCTGGATAAGTTATTTTAATTTGAATGAATTATTCCACTTCTTTCAATAGGCTCAATAACTCCTTGGTAACAATGGATAGAACAGGTAAAGAAGTATTCATTAGACACACTAGAGTGTGTGTGGGGGTGGAGATAGGGAAGAGGACAGATGAAATAAAAGCTACTGCTAAACAGCTCCTTTTCTCTCTACAGCCTGGTCACAGAGAAGAACATGCCTTATGACCTAGTGTTCTTCTCCCAGGTGGATATGGTCCTGGTCGTGCTGCATTCACCACGACAAAACCCTAGCTTTGGCAGGATCTCTGTTTGGGTTACATGCACATGCTCATTGACAAACCAGAAGAATGCAGGGGTGGGTGTAGAATGACATGAGTCTCAGACTAAGCATTCTCTAAAAGCACTAGAAGGGTTCATAGTGAGCCATCTGTTTAACCATCCCAGTAGAGACCCATCACATCAGCTGTCCAATGGTCCCCTGACCTGAAATCGGTTGTCTCATACAGATTCACTGGCTCTGTGAACAGGTCCTCCTCATACTTTTGCCCCAAAGCTAACACAATTCACACTTTGGTTCTTTTCCTTCTATGTTCTTCCAATTTGCTCACATTTTTTTTTAAATTTTCAAATAAATACGATGCCTTTATCATACTTTCTGTATATTGTTGCCTCTGCCACTAACACCTTAGCTGAATTATTATTGATTTTTAACTGCACTCAGTGCCACATGGTTTTGTCTTAAGTTTACTCTTGTGTGATATAAATTATCCTGGTAAATTGTTGTGTGCTGTTTGTAGTTGTAGAAATTAGACTCTGGGTGTTAAAACAGCTCCTTTATTCCAGACTCCAGCATGTTTATCTCAGCTGTAGTCTAAGATCCCGTCTCCTAGGGAAGGCTGGATCTTGGCTTTGAAACATAGATAGGAAAATAGCAAACAGCTCAGAGTATTGAGATCTGTCCTCTGAAGAATAGCTGGAACTATCCTAATTGATGTGACTATCACCAATCCTAAAATAGAAAAATGTCTGTGGTAAGAATGAGAAGCTGGCAAACTGTCCTGCTCTTGACAGAAATATTTCATTTGGGAAGTCTAGCCAGAATGTGTCTACTGGGCTTCCTCAGTCATGCCTGCTGGATACTGTTAACTGATTGGATGTTGCTTTGAACTCTACCTGCTGCTTGTTATTTGTTCTTTTGTTTGCTACATACTTAATAATCTTGCTTATTTAAAAACTACTTCAATACTATCATGAATTACTCTGTGTACAGAACATCTCAATTACTCTAGAATAGTGGTTCTCAGCCAATGAATGGCAACTTCTTTGGTGGTCAACTGACCCTTTCACAGGGGCAGCATATCAGATATCCTGCATATTTGATATTTATATTATGATTCATAATAGTAGCAAAATTACAGTTCTACAAAGAAATAAGTTTATGGTTGGGGGTCACCACAAAATGAGAGATTGTATTAAAGGGCTGCAATAGGAAGGCCGGGATCCACTGCTCTATAATACTCATTCTGAGAAGATCAGGATTTGGTCAGCTTGTTCGCTATTTCCTCAATGCCCAGAAGAGTGTTGGGCAAAAGCTAACATTCAAGAAGTATTATGAATAAACAAATACATCTTATTATCTAGAGACAAACAATGAGAAACAAAACCAGCTCTAAATCTGATCAGTGTGCTTTTCAAACCTCTGGATCCTGAATATCATTACAATCTGTTTTCTTTGTCGAGTGTATCTAAGGTTTGGGAAGAGCAACATGATCTTAAGTTTAATTAGGTCCATGGTATGGATCAGGAACTTTAACATTTCCTTTCTTTTTTACAAACTAAACTGCCTCTAGCACATTCGAGATTTAAGAGCTAGAAAGAAGAAATAAAAGGACACGTCAGCAGCTACGAGCTCATGCTGCTCTTTATTTTAATTTTCATTAATTTATGAATATAATATAATCACAGCATACTAAGAAAAATAAAATACTTAATTACAGGGAAATAAACACATCAACATAATACAGAGCCAAGAGTCATGGTATATATCTGTAATCCTCACACACAAGAGGCCGAGGCAGAAGGCTAAAGTGTCTGAGGCCAGTCTGGCCTATACAGTAAGACCCTGTCTGTCAATATATTATACATACATACATACATACATACATGCATACATACATACACATACATGTGAGCTTGAGTGCATCTAGTAACCATTCTGAGAACCATTTACATTTTTAAAATGTTCTTAGTAGAGGGCCTCAAAATGGCAAAGATATATTAAAGTATACAATTAACACTCTACAATATGGCTTATCAAAAGTTGGGGTTTTATGTCTTTTAAACCTTAAAATCGAAAACCACATGTCTGAATGTTTTTTTATAAAAATTGTGTCTGCTATTTGTATAACATGTAAAAGTAATTCTGAAGGGCGGGGGTAACATTTCACTGATACAGGAATGAATTCTACACTTGCCTTGTAGAATAGGATTCCTCCCCAGGAGTTTGGCATTCAAAATCTCCCTTCAGGCTTAATCTTACTTTCATATAACAGTCGTTAAGGATCCAAACTCCATATTTTTTGGTCGTCTACCAAGAAGCTCATATCTTCACCACAAATTCTAACAACTAATATTGCATGCAAACCCTTAGTACTGATCGCATTGTTAAGGCCGACATCACATTTTATATATAAAGAGTACGGTGAAAATTTTAAGGAATTTTAAGAATCTCCATTGATAAAATCTATTATGTCTCATAAAGGGAAAGATAAAACTATGGTCACTTAAGTAGCTACTCAATTTATAATTATTTATTTATTTATTTATTTATTTATTTATTATTTAATCAGCCAAGCTTGTTTTCTACCGCCCAGAATGGCAGCTCACACCTGCTTGTACTCCAGATCCAGGGGAATCACCATCCTCTTCTGGCCTCTGCAGGAACCTACACTCAAGTGTGTCTCTGTCTCTGTCTCTCTCTGTCTCTCTCTCCCCTCCCTCTTCCTCTGTCTCTCTCTCCTCTCCCCCCCCCCTTCTCTCTTCTCAAAGTTTTAAAATAAATGTTCCAATAGTTGTAACAAAGATGTCTGATATTCAAGAAATGCTTTACTCAGCTCTAGCACTGGCTTGATGACTGTTCCTTCTGAGCTTTGTTTGCAGTGAACTGTCTCTCAGGGAATCCTTGTGGTTCCTTAAGAGAACCAGTCAGTCGCTGTCAAGGATCTCGCTTCATGAGCCACGCAATGCAGAAACAGCTTCTGACAACTATAAATCTCCACCTTTCCATGGAATTTGTATCAAAAGTCATTTGCATCATTCTTCTAGGAAGCTTACTGGGATTCCCTTTTTAACCTTCCTGATGCAGCCTTCATAACTGGTTATAGTAGCTTCACACTGAGAACTAGCTTCATTGAAGCCAAAAACAAACAAACAAAATAAATAAACAAAATTAAACCTATTAGAGTGCTCACTGTAAAACACTCTAAAAATGCTGTGTCTAGGAAAAATGTTAAATGTCACTGATTTCTGAAAATCCCTGCAATGCCTTCTCTGTCTCCCAGTTCCACTGCTCTTCACTGGCCTTGAATGCCCTCTGACCCTTTGAGTTGTGTCAAGAATATCCATGCACTCCTCTCCAGCACAAAGCACAGATAGGATTCAATATTTTATGCGGGTAGCAGATATGAGATTGAAATCCCCTTTGTGGCCAACTCATACTATGCCTGTAAACTCACTCTATCAAGCAAAGTGATTCTCCCTCCTTGTGACTCATGCTCTCTAAACTGTCCACTAAGGATTAAAATTTTTGGTACAATTAAGACCATTTTTAATAAACGAATCTATTCTCAAAAAATAACAGCAACATTTGCTGAGGCCAAATTTTTCTTCTGATATGAATGTTTATGCTTATTCATATATGAATATATTAAATGAAAGTCACATAGGGCTGGCTTGTTTGTATTTTACACTTAACAACACCAAAATTGCAAAGAAATTGAAGTCTATCCCCAAGGTCACCACTAAATATTATACATATGAATATGAAGCCACATACATGGACACTGAAATGACACAGAGAGCAAATGTCCCACTGATTCACCACTGAGCCTTAGATAGGATAGTTTTAGCTATTTGATACACTACTAATTTTTCTTGACTAATGTAATCATTTGCATATATGCATGAAATACATACACGGTTTTGATACTAACAAAACTATGTGAAACATACTGCTCTGTAAGATTTCTCTCATGGACAACAATTTACTACCAATATACTTTCTGGACAATTCAGCCATCTCACTATGGCTGTCAGACTTAATGGCACAGAAAATGCCATCCCAGTCTCCACGACAGTCTTTTAGCGTTGGTATTATACGTTCTGTGATGATTAGTCTCTTTCAAAATGATTTGGTGATGTCATATGTTTCACATAAACCTGAATCACAAGAACAGTAGATATTAACTTGAGGGTGAATTCGAGAGTTAAAGTATAGTCCCTTCATACAGGATCATGGCACAGATGATTCTGCCTTTGTCTTCACTCAGGTTACAAGTTTGATTGACACTATGTTGCCCAATATCATTATCTAATCTTTATCTTGAATGTCAGTTATGAGTAGCAAAAAAAGAGATGCTAATGTGTATCAGGAGAAACTTTACAAATCAGCCCACAGCCCCATTTCTAGACAAGACATCATAAGAGCTGCCTTTCCTTTCCTACTTCTCAAATGCTTTCAGTAATTAACATTTTTATAGCTTTAAAGTGGCACCATTTTTCTCACTGTCAATATTTAATTCCATAATGCAAATTACCGACATTATAAAAATGTACATTTTCCCCTTTAAAGCCTCAAGAAAGTGATTAAAATTTCAATGAAATATGTCATGTAAAATATGCATATTTCAAAAATGTGAAACTGTAAAACATATACTGTAATCAGATACAAGACGTTTCCTAAATAGTCTTCTCATTCCAGGATTGTATGTTCTACAGTTTCACAGAAAATCAAAAATCAATCCTAAATGGAGTCTGTGGAATAAAATTAGAAGTCCTAAATATTTTTAATTCTGAATTTAGTCTTCATGAAGTTGGAAGACGTCAAACAAAGCAGTGGTAAAATTTGTTCATTGTAAATATTTCTTTGTGTTTTCTATTATTGTTTTCAATAAATGTTCTTTTGGAGATAGAATCTGGCCATTGGTTGCCACACTCTGTGGCATGCATTTCCCTCCGGACCTTGGATGTTGCATCAGGATTGCTGTTATGGGAAATTTTTCTGAAATGATTTTTACTCTTACAAGGCCTTCAGTAAGGTTTTCCTCATTGTCCACCCCTCCCTGTTACAAAGTATAGATAACAATATAATTATACCAGATAAGGATCAGAATTTGTCAGTAATTTAGACAGATATTCCAGGCAACTTTTACCATATTTTATTTTAACAAAGAACATACCTTTCCAAAGTGAGACTTTGTACCATGAGACAGCTAGAACTGGCTACCGCTTGTGCTTCTGTTAACCATCAGCACAGGAAAGAACACTGCAGAAGATCTACATATGAAACTTAGAACAGAGATCATATGCAGACACAAGAAGTTGCCCGAGTCATCATTCCATGTACCTAGTAGAGTTTCACAGGAAATCAAAAACTACTCTGCTTGTTTTCTCGAGAAGATATTTAATGAAGAGGCCGCATGCATAGAAAGATGTTTACAGACCTCATGGGAAAGGCAGCTATTAATTCATGAGTAAAGAGGAAAGTTAAAATTTAGAAATATAAATATATCCCATGGAGGGATAGTGGTTAGAGAACGCATCTGCTGCTTTCAGGCAATCAGGACATTCGGGGGTACTGAGGCTCGGGGTCCCTCCCACCAAAACTCAGGCATAGAACATTGTAGACCTTTTGCCCTTGTCTGTAGAGTCTCTTGATCCTTATTGTCAGAATAAAGGACAACTTCAGTTTTGTATCTTGGGCCTTTTTATGGATGTACTCTTGCTGGGATTAAACTTAAATATTTCAGCAAAACACTGGAAAGTTTTGTCTCCAGGCTTCAGACTATGGAACATAAAGAGGTAATATGGATGGGGATGGGGGTGGGGATCTGAAGACATCTAACAGAAATGCCCATTAGAATGATTTGTAAGATCTTAGGATCTCTTTAGAGACCCAGAATGCATATGTTTATCTCAAATTGAGCTGACACTATTTTCCTTTGAAACTCATTTGGATATCCTAGTTTCCCAACCCCACTGACACACACACACACACACACACACACACACACACAGAGAGAGAGAGAGAGAGAGAGAGAGAGAGAGAGAGAGAGAGAGAGA
>NW_021604567.1:1442288-1478938 GCF_004785775.1 Grammomys surdaster
AGAGAGAGAGAGAGAGAGAGAGAGAGAGAGAGAGAGAGAGAGAGAGAGAGAGAGAGACCCTAAATTAATGCTTCTAAAGATGACAGCCTTGCTAGAATTATACTCTTAGACAATGGCTTAAACTTGCTTTCATGACCAAACTCAGGAGAGCAGATCTATTACCGCTCCATTTTTATTTGCTTGCATTATAAAAGAAGGAGAATAAATTATAAAAGTTGGCCAGCACTTTCCTAGTGCCAAGCCACGTTAACACCACTTCCTTTCCCTTGGGTTATATGTCCATAGAAGATGATTAATGTGTTTTCAATCTGGTTAGGAAGTTTTGGATAACCAAAGTCCTTGTCAGTTTTATTAAATCATTCATGAAATTGATTTGAATTTGTAGAGGAGTCTCTCCATCTTCAAAGACTAATTTAGTTATATGAGAATGAATTTTGTGCAGTTTTCATAATATATTATCTGCCTCTGATTTTAATAAGCCTCAGGTTTATATAATCTTAGGTAGTTTCCAGAAATGTTATTCTCAGTGGCTATGGATTTCAGAAACTTTGGCACCAAATTTTCATTTTTATCGTTTGATGTTTTTTTTTACTCCAGAGTTCTTATAAAATATCTCCCTTAAATTATACTTATATCTTAATCCCCAAATCACCACTGTGACTAAGCAGAACTATATCTTAATGTCACTTCATTCTTCAGCATATAAAAAATTAAAATGGTAGTAAGATAGAGCTATGCATCTACTAGAATGACAAATTTTAAAGTCTTACATTATGTATTGGCAAGAATGTGAAAAACATTGGGACTGTTTAGAAATATAAATTGCTAAACTATTGGCAAACAGTTTGACAGTTCTTAAAATATTCAATATATATGCTCATCAGATAGCCCAACAATTTTCTTTGTTAAATATTTACTGAAGAGGAATGGAAGCAATGACTCAATAAAGATTCACGCATAATCATGAAGCTGTATTTGTAATAGCACGAACATAAAATAAACAACAAAAGCCAACCAGATAAACGGTTAAATAAATGAAATAAACTATTAAACATTCACCTTGCAAATGGATGCTAAGGTAGTTATGCTGAGTGAGAGTAGCTAACAAAATGAGTAAGCACTGAGAGGCCCCATTTACATATAATACTAGAAAACATAGTACTAGAAAATCTGTATAGAAAGGAAACATACGGAGATCACATTGGGATAAAGGAGTTGGACAGTCAAGAAAAGCATGTTGGGTTATGGGATTTAGGAGAAGTTGCAGAGGTAGATATGACACAATATGCAAGTACTCATGCACAACATTCTCCTGAAGAACAAATTAAAATAAAAATAAGCATAGGCCTGGCTTAATTAGATTTTTCTGTCTTGGGGTTTGTATTACTTACTTTTTGTTGGCTGTGATAAACCTTCTTGACCTATGAAATTTATAAAAGAAAAGGTGTCTGTGGGCTTATGATTCAAGGAATATGAGTCTATAATTGTGAGCATGCTAGCAGGCTGACAGACATGGTGGTTGGAACAAGAATCTGGGAGCTCACATCTTCAATGGCCATAGAAAAGACAATGCAGAGAGAGCGATCTGGAAGTTAAGCAATGCCAGTGACTGACTTACCAGAATTCCTAAACTCCTTCAAACACCACCGACAACTTGGGATAAAGAGTTCAATGGTCTGACTCTATAGGAGACATTTCTCATTCAAATCATGACACCATACTTCTGGTACCAATTTCCATTTCAGTTAAGTTTCTGTAGCTGTGATCAAATGTCATGACTAAAAACAATCTGGGGGAAAAAGGGTTTTAATTTCATTTTAAAACTCCTAGATTACAATCCATCACTAAGGGATTCTACTGCAGGAACTCAAGCAGGCACATAGGGGAAAACAATGAAGAAAAGTAACTTACTGGCTTGCTACTTTTAGCTACTGTTCTTATATCACACAGGACCCACCTGTTCTGGAGTAACAACATCCGTAGTGGCCCGGACCCTATCATATCAATCAAAAGTCAAGAAAATGCAACATGAACATTTGTATACACAACTAAATGATACTCTTTCTTCCATTGAAGCTCCAACCTTTCAAGTGACTCTAACTTGTGCCATGTTGACAAAAACTAACCAGCATCCGGTTTTTATAAGGTTCAATCAAAAGTAGCTCTAGTATCTGCTTACATGGCTGATAGCAGATAATTTTGTTTTCTTTCTGTGGGATTTTTACATGAATTTGCTTCTGTGCCTTGTACACAATTCAATTGAAGGAATGTATTCAATTCAATTAATTAATTGATTTTTAATTAATCATCTTGTAAGTGTCATGCCATCACTTCAGCCTTCCTGTTGTTCAGAGACCAACCCTGCTAGCAAATGGGAGGGGTGGGGAGGACTACTGAACTCAGAGGAATTCCCTGTTTGAGTTTCTACCCTAATTGCTTTCACTGATGAACAGTGACATGAAAATGTGAGTGAAATAAACCCTTTCCTTCCTTCCCTTTTGGTCATGGTGTTTCATCACAGTGATGGTACCTCTTACTAACATACCATCTTTACCTGATAATTGATGTGTTACAGGAAAAATTTAAACCTAAAAATGAAAAGAACAGAATTTGATCCAGTCTTTTCAGAACTCTTTGACCTCCAGGGTCTTTACTGAAGGTCTGAAGGTCTTAGGAATTATATGTTAGTATTATTTGAGAAAGGAAAAAGTTCATTGCAACCTTAAGATAGGAAGAAATAATAGAGAGGCTCTTTGGTTTCTTATACAAATATTAATTTAAAGTCACATCAGACATGTAAGTAATGGTCTAAAAACTCTGGTTTTAACAAATAATATCACTACACTGTATATGAGTATAGGTAAGATGAAATATTAGCCTCTGTTTTACTTGTTGTACATAATGTGAACAATGAAATAATCAATAAAGAAAAATATTTCTTTAAAAAAAGAAGACTGAAAACCCTTTGTCTCAGCTCCATGCTTCCACAGGCACTTCCTGGAGACCCACTAGCCAAAATAGCTACAGGATCAGACAGGCAACCATTACTCTCTCCCTTCCCCTTCAATTCAGGTCTCTTGTCTTATCCCCAGATTTGTAGCAAACCATCTGCTATGACCCCTGACCCTACTTCCAGAGGGCTACAAAGATCCTAATTGGAAAGCTAGCTTTCCTCCCTGCATCCCTGCAATGGACCTACTTCTCAAAACTCCACCTCTTTCTAACCCATTCCCATTCTTTAATGTCAACTAAAACCTAGAAAGAAGCTCCACTCTAGACCCCAGTTGCCAAAACTGGCAGGATCTCAGAAGCATTCTTGACCATGTAACTCACAGCCACACACTCTCCAGAGCATCAGAGAGTGCAAAAGGAACCATAGAATCTAACAGAAATCTACAAAACACAAGAACAAATATCAACATCTAGAATTACTCTCAGCTCAAATTCAGATGCTTAAATGCCAGTGAAAAAACACAATCACTAATAGCCAGGATATATGTCTCTACTAGAGCCCAGCAACCCTACTACAGCAGATCTTGGAAAATGCAATACAGCTGTCCACAAGACAAGAACTTCAAATTAGCTATTATGAATATGTTTAAGGATCTTAAAGAGTTCATGTTAATGAAATATATGAAAACAAAAACAGTGGAATGATTTGAATAAGACTATTCAAGACAAGAAAGTAGAAAGTTGAAATAGAATTAATCAATAAAACCCAAGCATAGAGAGAAAACTAGAAAACTGAAAAAGAAAATCTTAACTCAAGCAGGAACTTCAAAGGCAAACTTTACCAACAGAATACAAGCTATGGAAGAGATAATCTCAGGAATTGAAGACAAGTTAGAAGAAATGGATTCTTCAGTGAAAGAAAATGTTAACTATACAAAATCCCAGGCCAAAAAAAAAAAAATCAAGGAAATCTAGGACATTATAAAAAGACCAAATCTACAAATAACAAAAATAGAATAACAAGAAGAAACCCAGGTCAAAGGCACAAAAAATATTTTCAACTATGTCACAGAAGTAAATTACCTAACTTGATGAAGGATGTGCCTATCAACATACAAGAAGCCTTAACAACACAAAATAGACCAAAAGAAAGAAAGAGAGAAAGAAGGAAAGAAAGAAAGAAAGAAAGAAAGAAAGAAAGAAAGAAAGAAAGGAAGGAAGGAAGGAAGGAAGGAAGGAAGGAAGGAAGGAAGGAAGGAAGAAAGAAAGAGAAAGAAAGAGAAAATAAAAGAAATTCTCCAGGTACATAATAATTAAAATATTAAACATACAGAACGAAGATAGAATTTTTTTAAAAAAAGAAAGGAAGCTAAGATAAAAAAATCAAATATGATACACAAGATGACCTGTTAGAATAACCTCTGATTTTTTAAAGTTTTTCAATAGAAACTTTAAAAGTACAAAGTCCTGGGTGGATGTTCTACACACTGTAAGAGATCATAGATGCCAGCCAAGACTACTATATTCAGGAAAACTTTCAAATACACAGATGAAAAATGAAAGACATCTCATGATTTAAAACACACACACACACACACACACACACACACACACACACAATTTAAGCAGTGTCTACAAATGCAGTTCCACAAAAGTTACTAGAAGAAAATTTTAAACCTGAAGTAATTACACCCAAGAAAACACAAAGAATAACTAATCTCAGAGCAGGAATTCAAAGGAGAGATTAAAAAACACACAGCACAAAAAAAAAAATCAAGAATCAACAAACACTGTAAATTGATAGTTCAACATTAAGGGTATCAATTGATACAAAGAAAAAGGACACATACAAAATAGATTAGATTTGAAAACAAGATTTATCCTATTGCATCCAAGAAATACATCTTAACAATAAAGATAGATCTCACCTCTGAGTAAAAGGATAGAAAATATATATTCCAAGAAAATGGACCTAAAATGCAAGCTGGTAAAGTTATTTTAATATTTGACAAGATAGACTCCAAACCAAAACTAATCAGAAGAGATAGGGAAGAAATAGTAAGGGACTTTAATAGTCTATTCTTGCCAATAGACTGTCTAAACAAAAACTAAACTGAAATGCTAGAGCTAACTGATGCTCTAAACCAAATAAATCTAAGCAATATTTGATGACTATTTCACCCAAGCACAAAAGAGTATAGCTTCTTCAAAGCATCTCATGAAACTTTCTCCAAAAGTGACCATACACTCAAACACAAAACAACTCTCAACAGATACATGAAATTTGGAACAACTCCAAGCATCCTATGAGACTATCACAGAAAAAAATTGAATATGAACACCAACAGAAACAGCAGAAAGCTTACAAACTCATGGAAAGTAAACAATTCACTACTCAATAAAAATGGGTTGAGATGTAAAAATTACAAAATTGGATACTTTCTATTTCTGAATGAAAATTAATATCTAATATATTCAAACTTATAGAACACAATGAAGACAGTTATAAAATATGACTTAATAGCTCTAAGTACCTACTTAAAAATAGTGGAAAAATCTCAGATTAGTAACTAAATAGCATATACAAAAGACACAAAACCTCTAGTACAAAAAGAAGAAATAATACACAAAAGAGAAGAAATGAAGGAAAAAAGCTCAGGGCTAAAATCAATAAAATAGAAACAAACAAACAAATAACAATGACAAAAAATACAAAGAATGGATAAAACAAAGAATTAGTTCTTTGAGAAAATCAGAAAGATTGACAAGCCCTTAGACAAATTACAAGAGAGAAGATCCAAATCACAAACATTAGAGACAAAAAGGTTATCATAACGACAGCCACCAAGGACATCCAGAGAATCAAAGACCTGTCCTCCACCAAATTAGAAAATCTAAAAGCAATGGATAATTTCCTGGACACATATTCCCCAACAAAGTTAAACCGAGAACAGACAACCAATTTAAACAGACCTAGTGAAATAGAAGCAGTCATTAAAAGTCACCCAAACCAAAAAAAACCAAAAAAACAAAAAACCCAGGACTAGATAGTTTGAGTGAGAAATGGAACCAGACTTTCAAACAGTGCATCCAAATTCTCCTCAAATTATACCACAAATGGGGGACAGAAGGAACATTGCTCAGTTCTTTTCATAAGGGCACAGTTACAAAGACCCAACAAAGGAAGGAAATTACAGACCTTTATGAAAATGGATTTTAAAAACTCAATAATTATTTGCAAACAGAATTCAAGAACATAACCCATCATCCACCATGATCAAGTAGAATTTATTCCAGAAATGCAGGGATGTTTCTACCTATATGTAAATCAGTACATGAAATCTGTGACATAAACAGCTGAAAGAGAAAACCCATTTCATCTCCTTAATTGCAGAAAGGCCTTTGACAAAATCCAACACTCATTTATGAGAAGAACACCAGAGAAACTAAGCATACAAGGGACATTTCAACATAAGAAAGTTAACTCATAAGAAACCCATAGTCAACAGAAGCCTAAATGTAGAGAAGCTCAAAGCATTTTGACTAAAATCAGGATCGATAGATGGTGGTCTGTCTTCTCCATACTTGTTCAACATAGTACTTGAAGTCTTAGCAATCACCAGAGAAATTTCCTCCTGCAGCAAAAGGGAACAAACACCAAGCCATACTGTATGCATTGTTCAGAGAGTGAGAGACCATGGACTACTCAGTCATAAAAGGATGTCTCCATCAAATCCCTCCCCTCAGGGATCAGGGAAGCATTCACTAGGAGAGATAGAAATATTGTGAGAGCCAGAGGAGATGGAGACATTAAGGAAACAAGCCCTCTAAACACAGCAGAACCTACACAGAACAATCACAGAGACTCTGGTAAGCATGCACAGGCACTAATTTAGGTCTGTACCAGGTGGGGCCCAGCCCTGAGAGAAGTGCACACATCCTTGTCCATAACATGGTAGCTATGTCCAATTGATGAACACTTGCAAATGAAAAATCAGCTCTCTCCAAAGGAGTCCCTTTGGGGACACAAAGCATGTACAGCAGTAAAAGGCCAACACAAAATGAACTCAATGGCAGCTCTGAGGTTCTTTGTCTCATAATCTTTGACAGGGAATTTTGTTCTTATAAATTCTTAAAGTATACATCATGGCTTCCAGTTTTGTATGTTTAGGGGATTCTTGTGAGTAGAAATGTGTGGACCTCTGCATCTGCATGAATACTTGTGATTTTTCTGTGGCTCTTTTTTTTATTTGTTTGTTTAGTCCTATTCCAAATTATTTGCTTTATTTTAATTTTAATATTATTCTAGAGATGCCTGTTTGTTTTTTGAGACTCAAAGGGCATGTATTCTGATGGGAGGGGAGGGAGTAGAATGTCAGAGGAGGTGGGAGAGGAGAAACTGTGATCAGAATATATTGAATGAAAAAAATCTGTTTTTAATAAAAGAAAGAATAAAGCAGACTGAAGAGAATATCAATTTAGTAAAGTGATTTAATCTTTGTATTTCTTGTTTTATATTTCAGTCATGAGCATTTTTCAAAGGTCTTCATGTTTAAAGTTAATCATTGTTTCTAAAGAAAAACATTTCTTTTCTTTGCAATTAATTTTATTATGACAAGCTCTTGCTTTCATAAACAGTCACTTAGACATGCTAAATCTGATTGGGTATACAACAGATCACCAAAGTGCTTCATCCAGGAAGGTGAAAGTGGCTCAGAGATTCAATAGGACCTATTGATCTTGCACTGGACCAGAGTTTGGTTCCCAGCACCCACCCAGGAAGCTCACAATAGCCCATAACGCCAGGGTATCTGATGCTCTCTTCTGGGTTTGTTGTCAACTGTATTCATACGTGCATGCCACCAAAAGGAAGACTAGCCTACACATAATTAATAATAAATCCCCAAACCACATCCACCACCAAATGCAGAATGTAAGTGAATAGACTGTGAACTTAGTGCTGGAGAGGATGTGGTGCAAGGTCAACATTCCTCCATTACTGGTAGAGTGAGAATTTGTTCAGCCACTGTGGAATATGGCAGTTACTCACACATTTGGGAATCAGTTGACCTCAAGATCCAGCTACATCACTTTTGGCATATCCTGTTTTATCCAAAGGATGCTTTATTCTAATACAAGGACTTGCTCAACTGTATTCATAGCAGCTTTATTCATACTAGCCAGACACTGAAAACAACCTAGATGTCCCTTACCCAAAGAATGGATAAATAAAATGTGGTTTATTTACACAATAGAGTATAACTCAACTGTTTAAAAAAATCACATCTTAAAATCTGCAAACATATGGATGGGACTAGAAATATTCATCCTGAGTGAGGTAACCCAGACTCACAAAGACAAACATTTTATGCCATCACTTGTAAGTGGATATTAGCTGTTAAGAAAAGGATTATCAATCCACAAACTCAGAGAAGCTAAGTAACAGAGAGGGTTGAAGGAGGGGAGGGGGAAATACATGGATCTCCCTAAGAAAGTGAAATAGAATAGATTTAGTAGGTGGACTGGGATGGGTGGGGATGAGAATTAAGAGTATCAGAAGGGACAGAAAGAAATGGAAGAAGAAGATACTGAAAGGGTTGGCTGAAATTTGGGTGCACTTGGGGGTTCAGTGAAAACTCCTTGGAATCTACAAGGGTGATCCTAGCAAAGCCTCATAGTACTGAGGGATAAGGATCCTGGACATCTTTTTTATCTAGGCAAGTTTTCCAATGGAGGAACTGGGAAACCAACCCAGCCACAGAACCTTCAACATACAATTTGTCCTGCCTGAAAGATATGCTGAGGTAAAGGTGGCACAGAACTGGTGGTAATGGCCAACCAATGACTGATACAACTTGAGGCCCATGCCATTGGAGAAAGCCCATGCATGACACCATCTGGATGGCCAGAAACCAGAGGCTAGATAGTCCAAAGCCCTGGGATAGAACCAAACAGGACTATCAAAAGAAAAAAAAAAGTCAGTGAAATGATTCCTGATGATATTCTGCTATACTCATAGATTGATGTGTAATCCAGTTGTCATCCAGGGAGGCAGCTGATGAGAACAGATGCAGAGATTCACAGTCAAACATTAGCAGAGCTCAGAGAACCCCATTGAAGGATTGTAGGAGCCAAAAAGGTCTAGGACACTATAAGAACTCTACCAAGCAAATCAAATACTTAGGTCTCACAGGGGCTCACGGAGACTGATGTAGCAATCACAATGATTGTGCCTTCATGGCTCTGAGCTAGGTCCTCTAAATATATGTTAGGGTTGTCTAGCTTGATGTCCTTGTAGGACTCTTAACAATAGGAGTGAGGGCATCTCTAACTCTTTCAGCTGCTCTTGGCACTCTTTTTCTGCTACTGGGTTATCTTATCCAACCTTGATAAGATAGTTTATACCTAGTCTTATTGTGACTTGTTAAGTCATGTTTGGTTGATATCCCTGAGAGGCCTGCTATTTTCTGAAGGGAAATGGAGGAGGTGTAGCTCTGGGGGAGAGGAAAAGGATAAAATGTGACGAGTGGAAGGAGGAAAAACCTGTGGTTCAGAAGTAATATATGAGAGAATAATTAATTAATTAAAACAACTAAATAAACCACCCCCTCAAATACAACCCCTTGTATGCAAAATATAAGTAAGCAGACTATGAACTGCATGCTGGGAAGCTTAGCTTTGTGTCACTATCTCTGATTTCCTCAAGAGGCCTGTTGATAAAATGTCAAAGAAAATATTAATTAAGTTCTACATCAAGCCTAGCTCCACCATAACCAACTATACATATGCAACTCACTTGAATATTTCATATCTCGATTTTTTTTGTTAAAAAGGGAATTGATTATTCTTTGGTAATAAATTGGGTTACCTGAACTAGGCAATCTTGTTAATTTGGATTTTTAATTATAACAGAATTAAAATCAAAGTGACACAGCAAATCTTTATAAAGCGTGTTGGAGAGAGTTTATCAACATGGGAATTCTTTGTCTTTTACATAGAAGGGACTTCAGGCAGCCCAGATGCTAACATTCCTTAAGACTGACTGTCCTAAAAGTAGCATTGTTCCATCATACTGTCTGTGGAAATGAGTAACTTCTCTTCAGGTGACATACCATTCATCTATTCCTTTATTTTGGTTGGATAGTAGGAGAGAAGGCCACGGATAGTCTTTGTAATAAAAATTTTTCTTACCGAAATACAGAAATAGATTTTGGATACATAAAATTAGCCAGCAGCTATTTCGACATGTTAACGAGCATATTAAATATAGTGCCAGTTGTCTTTTGGCTTGGCATATCTTAAATGTGAAGGTTGCTAGTCTTAAAATATTAAGCACAACTGTTATTCATTTTAGGGCATCATGGCTTCTAACTACAGTTAAAACTCTAAGAAACTTAAGGAAAAGCACTTTGCTATATAACTTCTCTTATCCTAGATATAATTCTTGAGATAGTGTTCTCAACCAGTGTCAATTAAAACCATACAGGTACTGCTTCCTTGTTAACTGTAACTTAAGAGGAATACAGAAGACTAAATGCCTCCAAGAATGTCTACACGAAGAAGCTCTACACAGCCTGCTGTCCCCACTGCCATAGAGGGAGGGAAGAGTCTGGGAGAGCAATGTTTATGTTTTCATAGGACCAAGAATAAGCAGGGCTCACTTTTGAGTTACAACACTGTCTGTTTTAGTCACTTTTCAGTAGAGTGTTTCTTAAGATTTTAAGTGTCAATGGTGAACGTTGTGAATGATATTTAGAGTATGACTGAACAACATTCTTACTCAAAGCAAAGAAGTGAAGGGGAAAACGCATACCCAGAAAACCATGAAAGATTGACATATTGTGAAAGCATCAATCAGTCCAAGTTATCCTATGAGATCTATCGTAACTCAAACAGAATGTAAAATCATTTATGAAGCTATTGTCAGGGCTGTTTAAGTTAGACAAGGCAAATGTAGAACAGCTAAGTTTCTGTTTTTAGATGTATGGTGAGAAACCATAAAGTTGAAACCTAATATGATTTCCTTTTTTTTCATGGTGAACAGAATAAAATAAAACAGCATTAAATTAAGTCAAAGGCAATTTAGGTTAGACATCAAAATTTTTTGTGGTATCAAAATAGCAATAGAGCATACACTCTCCAGTGGAATAGTCAAAACTCTGGCTTTGATGATGAGCAAGATGAAGGAGGAGTAATAGAAAACTCCAAACAAAACAGAACAGAAGAGAAAAAGGAGGAGGAGGAGGAGGAGGAGGAGGAGGAGGAGGAGGAGGAGGAGGAGGAGGTTGTAGTCCCAGTTTTGAGCTAAAACAGTTGTATTTTCTTACTGTCATTCATATCAACTATGTTAATCATCATATCTACCCTTTATTTCTTTCAATTGTCTTTTACAAGAGAGATTCTTTGTCTAAACTATAAGATTTCTAAACGATTACCAAGAAAGAGCTGAAAAGCGATTGAACTGAGCTTAGAATAGACCATGCAGGATTTGTGATGTCTCATAGGTGGTATAGCTCAATGCCTAACAACTTGAGTTTGGTATGTGGTAAAAACAGGGACACAATTATACATACAGGGAATTGTACAGTAAGATTGTGCCTTGCTGACTGGAGTCAATATTGGGGATGAAAATGAAGTAAAGAACTATGAGTCAAGTCGACTGGAGATGTGGATCATTGTTGATTGCACATAAAGATGGAAGGGGAGTAAAACACTGTTAAAACTAGGAAACGGCAGAAAATATGTTATAAATGTTCTTTTTTGTTATTTTTCAGACCATAAGTAAATGTAGATACATATACAAATATTGCTGAATTTTGACCCAACAGACAATTGTCTGCCTGTCTCCCTTTCCCATTTATATACTGGTTTCTCAGTTTCTTGTTGATTTGTGAAAATAGCTTTTATAATCCAGACTTTAATACACTTGGTAATTTTCAACATTAAACATGATTTTTCATGGAAGGCAGAAGGAGGGGAGACTTTGGAGGGAGAGAGGAGGGGAAGGGGAAAAGGGGTGGCAGGATCAGATTCTAGAGGGGACAGTAGAGAGGTACAGAGTGTCAGGAAACCAAATAAAAATACTTAGCAGTGGGGGATGAGGAACTGGAGGTAGCCACTGGAGGGTCCCAGACACCAGGAAATCAGAGGCTCCCAGGACCCAACTGGCATGACTTTAGCTGAAATGCTTAGAGAAGGGGAGATAGAACCTGTAGAGACCATCTCCAGTAGAAAGGCACAGTCCCTAGTGAGGTATGGGGCCACCCATCCATCTCAATGTTTTTAACCCAGAAATGTTCCTATCCAAAGGAAAGACAGGGACAAAAAATGGAGCAGAGACTGAAGGAAGGGCCATCCGGGGACAACCCTACCTGGGGATCCATTGTGTCTGTGGACACCAAACCCAGACGCTATTCCTGTTGTCAAGAGCACCTTGCTGACAGGAATTTAGTGTGGCTGTTTCCTGGGAGGTTCTGCCAGCACCTGATCAATGCAGATGTGGATGCTCCCCACCAGCCATCAGATTGAGCTCGGTGGACTGGAGGAGCTGAGGGAGATTGCCATCCCATAGGAAGAACAATGTTGGCTGGCCAGATCACCCAGTGCTTCCAGAGACTAGACCACCAACAAGGAGTGTACAGGGAGAGATCCATGGATCCAGATACATATGTAGAAGAGATGGCCTTGTCTGACATCAATAGGAAGGGAGGCACTTGGTCCTGTGGTGGTTTGAGGCCCCAGCAATGGGGGATGCAGGAGTGGTGAAGCAGGAATGGCTGGGTGGGTGGGTAGGCACTCTCATGGAGGCAAAGGGGAGAGGGGATGTGATGGGGGAGGGTTGTGGAGGTGTAACTGGGAAGGGGGGGATATCATTTGATATGTAAACAAATGGAATGATTAACAACAACAACAACAAAAATATAATAAAAAAATTCTCTGTTTTATTGGTGTGGTGATTTAACCATGCTTGGTGCAGGGTGTGGTACTATCAGGAGCTTTGGCCTTGTCAGAGGAGTTGTGTCACTGTGGAGGCGGGGCTTTGAGGAACTATATATATTTCCACCACTCCTACATCCCCCTATGCTGGGGCCTCAAACTTCCACAGGAATATATACATATACATATACACATACATATACATATACATATACATATACATATACATATACATATACATATACATATACATATACATATACATATACATATACATATACATATACATATATTTTCCAAGCTTTGCCCAATGTAAGACACAGTAGTCTCTCCTTGCCACTTTCAAATTGGGAAGCAGAGGCAAGTGGATATCTGATTGTATTAGTCAGGGCTCTCTAGAGTCACAGAATTTAGGGCAGTCTCTATATAGTAAGGGAATGTGTTGATGACTTACAGTCTGTAGTTCAACTCCCCAACAATGGTCAGCAGCAGCTGTGAATGGAAGTCCAAGAATCAAGCAGTTGCTCAGTCCCACAAGGCAAGCAGGCAAAGAAGAGTGAACTTTCCTTCTTCCAATGTCCTTATGTAGGTCTCCAGCAGAAGGTGTGGCCCAGATTAAAGGTGTGGACCAATACACCTAGATCTAGGATTTGCCTCAGTCTTCTGGGATTAAAGGTGTGTACTACCTTGCCTGGGCCTAAGCTTTTCATAGCCACTATGCCTTAAGATCAGGATCACGGTGAGCCTTCCAATTCTGGATTGTAGTTCATTCCAGATATAGTCACGTTGGCAACCAGGAAAAGCCACCACACTGTTCTAGGCCATCCTGGTCTATAGAAAGATTTCCAGGGCAGCCAGGGCCACTCAGGAAAACCTTATCTGAGAAAGGAAGAATCTTCTTATTTGTCTCAGTCCTCCTTCAGAGAAGATGGTGCTCATCAGCTTTTTACCTGTGTCTACTCAGCTACCTCAGGACCAACTTGAAGCTAAAGAAAGGGCGAGATCTCAGAGAAAGTGGCAGACCTCGCTGGTCTCCTCTGAAATGGAGCCGCCCCGATACGGATCCAGGAAAGGCTGGATTCTGCGTTTGTTAGAGGATTTTGGAGATGGAGGTGTTTCCCAGAAATCCATGTGGCCCAGTATTCTATGGATATGGGGCAAAAGAAAAAAAATCTCAAACGCATTGACCATTCAGTTGGATCGTGAAGGGAAAATTAAATGTGATGCAATCATTCGACCGGGACCATCCAAAGACAAGATCATTTACAGCAAATACACTGAACAGGTTCCAAAGGAGGTTATGAACGCCAATGACCCAGACCTGCAAAGGACAGACAAAGAGACCATTAAAGAGATAACAGAAAAGACAAGAGTAGCCTTGCAGAAGTTAGTATCAAGGAAGATTGCTGCAGCCTTGCCAGTTCATGCAGCTGACAAGCTAGCTACTGCTCAGTATTTCGGCTACCTGCCATCTCGACAAGGAGGAGCATTAAGTTCTAGAGCTAAACAGGGTTTTTCAGATGGTAGAAACGCAGAAAGACCCAGTGGAGTCTCCAAGATTCAAGATTCATAAGAAACTTCTCGGGAGCCACCTTCTCCTCCGGCACCTGTGGCGCACTCTCCTATGCGGAAGAAGACTGTTAAAGAACAACGAGAGTGGAAGATCCCACCCTGTATATCCAACTGGAAGAACTCGAAGGGTTATACGATTCCATTGGATAAATAGGCGGCTCCTGATGGAGGAGTGCTACAGCCTATACATATAAATGAAAAATTTGCCCAACTGGCTGAGCACTATACCTTGCTGAGCACTGAGGACATTTCTCTTGTCAATCTTCGAACTTCCAATTAAGTCCAATATGACCAAAGGCTGTTCAACCAATCCAAAGGTATGGGCAGTAGATTTACAAGTGGAGAAGATGAAATTTGTAGTGTTTATGATCAGGCCTGGCGAAGTAAGAAAGATGGCTCAGAGCATCTACAGGCCCAGTAAAAATCTGGACAAGGATATGTATGGTGATGACCTTGGAACCAGAATAAAGACCAACAGATTTGTGCCTCATACGACGTTTTCTGGTTCAGACTGTAGACAGAAAGGCCAAGAAGGGCCAGTTCACGTTGAGGAAGATCCTTTTGGTTTGGACAAGATTTTTTGGAAAAAAAAAAAAACAGCACAGTGGTTCTAAAAGACCCTATGAAATTAGTCATCCTAACGAACGTAAGCATGAAGGCAAGAGGCGGTGGAAGGAGTAAATAGGCCTCTTGAAACTAAAGCTGACGTATTCAGCAGAGGATTGCCTGGTCTAGCCTCTGTAAGAGAAGATGCACCTAACCCTCGAGAGTCCCATGAGGAACTGTTGGAGGGGGGACTGGGAGAGGGATAAAGACTGGATTGTAAAAAACAAGATTAGAAATAATAAGAAAATACCTATAACTTTGCTTCTTACATTCTAAATTAATGCTTGGGTTTTGGTGAATAATATGTTTGCCTCTGGCTCTCTGGACTTCTGGAAAGCCCATTTTTCTATAAACATGTATCCATTAGATTAACATTTTGGTTCCTCTATCATGTTAGTCATGACAAAGCCACTGACAGAAAAATAGACAACAGCAAAGATAATTCACACAAGCTCTGAATAATTAAAATGAATTTTAATTGAAATTTAAATTTGGGGAATTAGGTTTTATTTCTCAAATGGCACATTAAAAACGACTTCAATACACAATTTGAAAAGTTTGGATTCAATATTAATGAGAAATGACTTTCATGATAACAGTTCTAGAGTTCTAACATCTGATACTATGTTGAGAAAGAGTTGGCCCGCTGTCATACACAAGTTTCACAAGGTACATAAGACAACCTTTCTGCTGAGCTCCTTTTCTCTAGCCTTTCCCATGTGTGCCATTTGTGATATTTTCGCAGCAGAGCCTGTTGGCCAGAGGGATGTGGCTGTCTTCTAGACTTCTCAGCAACACAGCTCTCTCAGGAAATCACAGCCCATCTCACTGATCATCGACTCTGGCTTAAATTCACATATCCTTCAGAATTTGATAATTTATCCAAGGAGGTGCAGAGCAAACAGACCTTAGCAACATGCAGGTTCCTTAATAAGCCTGGGAAGCTACTGCCTTTTGCATATTCTGTCAGATCCTGGCAACTAATTAGAATACTGATTGAATGAGATGTTCAAGGAGATTCGGGCACCAGAGATTTTTTGTTTTGTTTCATTTTTAAATCTTTATTCTTCTTTCTTTTGCAAAATAATTCCAATCTATTGGATTCATTAAAGAATCACATATATCAATCAGTGGCTAAATATGGTAGTCACTGAGTTACAGGGCTGTCTGGTGATGCCAACAGAGAGTCAAACACATAGTCTGCCTGCTGTAAGCTTTGCCAGAGCTTCATGTCAATGGTTCATCTCACTGGAATGCAGAGAATGGACTTCCACTCTGTATGAATGTGCACAGCTAGACTGCCTGGATCCAAGAACTGTAGTACTCACATCTGAAAAAATCTTGGGCATGCTATTAAACTTCTTTATGTTTCATTTTTAATTTAAAGAACCTAATAATCTCACATTGGCTATATGGATTGAACAGGTTAATGTATCAAGAATATTTTGAAAAGTTCCAAGTATACAAGAAGTTTCTTACACACACTGACTCAACACTACCATTCTTGCCCCACTCTCCTGTGAAGGTCTTACTGTCATCTGTGATTTTTGTACATATATGTTTATGTATGTGTATACAAAAGTGATGGTTTTGTTTTTAAATAACTTGTAAGACATTTGGACAGCAAAACTTAGAGCAAGATAAAACACACACAATGTGAAGTAAGTCCTAGGTCTAGTTCCTACAGGGCTAAGGCTATGTCTCCATTTCTTTGTCTCCAGCTTTGAGGGCCCAATTCATAGAAAACAGCTGAAGCTTCAGGAGTTGTAGTGGCTATTCTTGACTGTCTCCTTGACGTCATATGGAATTAACTAAAATCTAAAGGGCTGATTACACCTGTGAGGGCTTTTTGTTTCCTTAATTAAATCTTTTTAACTGGAGAGATCCACCTTTAATCCAGATCTTCTGAGCTTGGAAGATCCACCTTTAATCTGGGCCACATTTTTCTTCAGGCAGCCTATACAAAGACATGAAAGAAGGAAGCTCACTCTCTTTACCTAGGCCTGTTTGCCTTCACTCTTGCTGACAAATTTATTCTTTCACTGGTATTAGAGCCTACCTACTTTTCCAGGATTCTGGTGTATACTGAAGAGCAGCTGAGACATCCACCCCTGTGGGCCGAACAACTACCAGATTCTTGAACTCTTCATTGGTAGCCAACCAAACATTGTTAAACTAGCAGGACTACAACCTGTGAACTATTCTAATAAATTCTCTGTGTGTGTGCGTGTGTGTGTGTATATGTGTGTGTGTGTGTGTGTGTGTGTAGGGTTGGGTAACTATGCCAGAGGAGTCAGTGGAGTGGAGTCCACAGAAGATGCAGGCCTGTTGAGAACTCTCATTTGGGACATGCTTATGACAGGGAAACATGCTGGAAGACCATGGGTACACCGAATACTCAATGAGAAACTCAATTACTGTCATTTCAACCTCTTCTCAGAGTTTTCATCTGTTTTAGCATAGCCTGCTTGAACAATGCATGTGATTAAGCTTAGAGAACTATTGGTAACAGTTGGTGCCTAAATAAGACATCAAAATAATTCAGGCTATTGATGTTGCCCTTAGCTGTCTCCCAGAAATTCAAGGTCAGTTCCTATTGCTGAAAACAAGTAGTTTGGCACAGGAGTCAGGAATCAAACTGGATCTGACCCAAAGGCCTTTTCTCTGAGCATTAAGTTTCCTAATACCAGAAGGTGCTAAGCAAGGTGACAGAGGAAGAAATAACTCAATAATCCTACCTGCCTGACATTGGAAACCTAGTCAACAATCTATAGCTAGTGAGATCATCAATCTCAAAGGAGAACCTACTATTTCTAGTTTCTTAAACCAGAATAACTCCTAATGACATCCTAAATGTTATCCTTATACCCACAGATAGGTGAAACTTTCATCCCTTATCAAAGGAACTTCTTTTTCACAGCAAATGGAGGCAATTACATAAAGACACAACTAGTCAAAATGCACAGAACCTGCCCTGTGGTGCCCAGCCCCTGTTGAGACATCTATAATATAGTCCTTACACTTAAGGCTCAGGGGATATCACAGAAAAAAGGGCTGAAAGTTTGTAAGAATCAGATGACCAGGAAGTCTACAGCATGATGGAGTTTTCTACAAAGTACAGGAAAACTAGATTTACAAAATCTCAAGAATATAGCTACTTAAACAAGACTGAAACAATGACAGTACCAACTGGCATTCCAGTGTAGATGAGTGAAATCACACAGGGTCCCTATGAAAAGCTATAGGCAGATAATGACTTCAGAGAAAGGGAGACTTCATTTTCCCTAGAGATGAGCATTATAGTTTGCAAGCATGTGTGTGTGTGTGACAGAGAGAGAGAGAGAGAGAGAGAGAGAGAGAGAGAGAGAGAGAGAGACCACTATGACAATGATCTACAGGAAGAGGGAAGAGGAGTGGTAAGTATGGAAGGACAATGAAAGTAGGAGCCAAGACAGCAATAAAATGTCCAGAACTGCATTTTTCAAAAGGAAGAGCAGATTGGAGAGTAATCAGTGGTCCAGCAGAGCTGAAAAACCCAAAATACAGTCCCTGCAAGAAACGAGGCAATTCACTCCATGGCCCCAGGACAAGTACATGGATGCAGGGAGACTGAGTGGTTTAAAATAGTGCAGAGCTGGCTGATCCTGTACATCAAATGGACAGGTCATCATTGTACCTAAGCAACCAAAGTGATGGGCATGTTATGTACCATGAGATTGACAGTATGTCTATTGTTTGTAGAAATTATATAACAAAGGTCTTGACCCAGAATGAAGCAAAGAGGTAGGTGATGACTTTGGTCCTCATGGAAAGAAATGAGACCTCCTTTCCCCTCTTCTTTCTTCTCTCCTCTCTTCCCCTTCCTCTATCCCATCAAATCTTACAATATAGTTTCTTTTCTTGAGAGAAACTTCAGAACATTTCACAACTTTTGGTATATTTCCCCTCTGTACATTTCTGTTCCTCATTTAAGCAAGTTCTTTGAAAATCAGAGCTTGGCATTGTTCTTGTCTTGCTGAAAAGAATCTTCCCTCCCACAATTGTTCTTCCCTTAGAAATGCTGATTGTGATTTCTCTAAAGACGTTTTATTAAATGTGTCTTTTCATAGCTTTTTACAGATCCAAAAACAAAAATAACATGATTTGATATAATAATTTCAGAAGAAAGGCATTTAGAAAGTTTGACTCATGAGAAGGTAGAAGGCCAATTTCTTAACTTGATTAGACACATGTTAGGCATATTATTCTTTTCCACTTGGAGAATTGATCAAGGAAAATTAAGATTTGCCCTGAATCTCTCTGTCTGTAAACCATTAATCCACTTTATCTTTTAGTCATTTTTTAGTTTACATTGCAGATGGGAATAAATCTCTGTGCTTAAAGAACAGTGAAAGTTTGTCTTCAACAACAAAACCTCAGACAATCTCCTGGAAAACTCTGGCTACTGTGAGACTTGGGTGCAAGCATCACATCCAGAAGTCCGCTAGCCAACCAACACCTGGCTTTTTCTAAAGGTCCCTTCTAAATTTCCATAAAGAATATAGTTCTTTAAATCATATGTGGTCACAGTCATCTCTATTCTGGTACTCAGTAAGACTAGAAATAACTGAATGTTATTGGGCTTTACTTATAAGCAATGGGCCATCATCTGCCATCAAAATATGTGGATAGTATTAAATAATAAACAGATGTTTAAACTATGCACTTCTATTTAAAATTTTCTAGTAACATGTGTGCGCGCACACACACACACACACACACACACACACACACACACACACAGTGGGGATAGGGGCAGAGACCTACAGATGAAACAGGGGCTGCTTCTACCTGTATGGCTCACTCCTTTTAGATTTCAAGGTTAAAAAATGTTCAAGCACAGATAGGCGAACAAGCAGTATGGTGTTATTTCAACAGTCTGTTCCTATTGTCATTCTAGATTCTCATACAAAGGTAAAATATAACGATAAAATTGGAAAGAAGAGAGAAGAGGTGCCTCCTAGAAATCAGCTCAGCTATTCTCCATTGGATGCACAATCTTATCCTTGACAAAAGATGTAAACTGGATTCTTTCTCAGGCTCTTTCTCTGGTTTCTGGACATCAGAAAGTTTTGCAGTACTATGCTACAGTGTAAAGGTTTAGGGCCACATCTCATCCCCCATGATGGTATTCAAGTGTCTCTAATCCATTACTCTGCTCACGTTAGAATCACCTCAATGCTGATCTCAGCGTCTCTCGTGACACCAGTTTACATCATTGAGTGTAAGGGTTTCTAATCACCTTTGAGAATATGTCTTATATAGCTTGGGATCCTTGTTAATGTTTTCCCAGTGCTTTGCTCATTACAGAAGCTCAGCAATTCTGTGCAAAACAAATAGGAAGACACAGATAAGGGACATTGATCCACCACTGTTAGTGGGCATGAATCTTACTCTTCTTAAGTTAAAAGAATAGTGCTTACTTGTATTTGAAGGACAGAAGTCACCTAATAAATGATACTTTCTTCAATACTTGTTGGGACCAAGTGGAGGCACCAAGGATATAGATAAATCATGCCACTGGCCTGGATGTCTACAAAGGACACCTTCACACTGTGCCCTCAAGTTGGGCATACTCACCAGAGGTCTATTTCAGGAAAATCTAAAACTTTAATAAGCCAGTTTCAGTTTTGACAAGAATTGATGATGATTCTTTCTAAATCAATACATCTTAGTTAGGGTTTTATTGCTGTGAAGAGACTCCATGACCACAGCAACTCTTACAAAGAAAAACATTTAACTGGGGCTGGCTTACAGGTTCAGAAGTTTAGTCTATTATCATCATGTTGAGAAGAATGGCAGCCTGTGGGTAGATATGGTTCTAGAGACGTAGCTACAAGTTCTATATCTGGATCAGTAAGCAGCATAATGACATTTGGCATACCTTGAGCAGTTGAAACCTCAATCTCTACCACAAGTGGCACACTTCCTTAAACAAGGCCATACTTCCACAACAAGGCCACACCTCCTAATAGTGTCACTTCTCATGAGCCTATAGGGGGCCATTTTCATTCAAACCACCACATTCCACTCTATGACCCCATGGACCAAAAACCCAGCCGGGTAAACTCCAAATTCTGCAACTCCATGACTGATGTGAAGATTCATTTCAGATCTCCAAATCATTTCAGCCTTGTTAACTGCAACACACTCCTCCTTTGGGCTGTTTTCTTGTTTGGGCTGTTATGCAGCTTTTCTCTGCAGGTATCCCACAGATCTGGCATCTCCAGGGCAATCTAGGCTTTACTTTTTACTACTTTTCACTGTATAGACCTCGATGTAGGGACATCCCTCACATGCCTGGCCTCAGTGACTTTTCTTACACATAGAGGGAGATTCCATACCCCATTTCTTTGACCCTTGACTCTAAAGCCAGAAGCATGTGGCTGAAGCTGCCAAGTTCTGATGCTGGCTGGGGCTGGAACATGACCCCCTCATTGGGTTATAACTTCACTGACTTTTTGCTTTCTGGTTTTGATGGTTTCTTTCACTGCTTAGGTTTGGCTGTCCAGGAGCTTGCTCCATACACCAGGCTGGCCTCAGTCTTAGAGATCTGCCAGCCTCTGCCTTCAGAGTCCTGGGGTTAAAGGTGTGCACCACCATGCCTGATCCGATACATTCCTCTCATTTCTTTTCACAAGCTGAGCTGGGTGAGAGTCATCACTCCCTTTATTCTACTTCGTATCAGGATTTTTAAAAATATGTTTACATTTACTGGTGCTTCCTTTCTCTCCAAACTGTATATTTTTTATTTTTTTCTTACTCAGCATGCTCCTTTATATTATAAATTTGTCTAAGTGTGGCCATTAATAATCAAGCAACACAGTCAATCCTATGCTATCTGGAAATCTCCTCTGCTAAAGCTGTCAATCCATAACTCTCCACTTTAGCCCTAGGCAGGTATTTTTGGGACAAGAGCAGAGAGCAGCCACAATCTTCACCAAACATCACATGAATGATCTCTAGGCCACATATTAATATTCTTTGTCTCTGAAACCTCTTGACCTGGGTCCCCACAATTCAAATCACCCTCAGCACTGCTGTCTTCCATACATAATAGCCCACTGTGCCTTGTCTGATGCAGTCAACTGGTTCACTAATCCAAAGTCCACATTCCTCCAAACAGAAGCCCGATCAGGCCTATCCTGGTGTTATTTCCCCAATTCCAGAATGTGTAATTGGGATTAGAAGTTGTACTTAGAAGTACTTAGAAGTTGGAAGAACTTTGATTTCACATTGGTTCCCTGACCTGTGGATTGAGGGATACTATGGTTAAACAGTATCATATCCCTGCAAAAATTAGTGCCCAGAATAAAGGACCTGAAGCAGTCAGGGGTGATGGTTCTCACCACATGTCCCTTTAACTCTCCTATCTGGCTAGTGCAGAAAATAAGTGGGTCATGGAAAATGGCTGTTGATTATCAAAATCTCAACTGGGTAGTGACTGCAGATGCTGTACCAGATGTGGTGGCTTTATTTGATTAACACTTCTCCTGATACATGGTATGTAGCAAATGACCTACCAAACACCCTTTTCTCAGTACCTGTCCATTAGGATGACCAGAAATGATTTTCTTTCATTTTGCAGGCCCAGAAACATACCTTTACAGTTTTGTTTCAAGGACATATTAACTCTCCCGACCTGCGCTGTTAGACAGGATCTCGATTATCTGTCTCTCCAACAGAATATCACCTTGTTGTACTATAGCCATGACATTAGGCTGCTCGTAACAACTGCTCAGGAGAAAGCAACTACTTTGGACTCCTTAGAAATATATCATGCATGCATATTAGGATAGTAAATAAATCTAATAAAAAAATCAAGGGCCTTCTACCTCAGTGAAATTTTTAGGAGTCCAGTGGTGTGGGCATGCAGAGATATTCCTTATAAGGTGATGGATAACTTACTGTACATCATCACCAAGAAAGTGAACCAATGCTTAGTGAACTTATTTGGATTCTACTCAATTGGATGTGTTACTCTGGCCTATATACCAAGTGACACAGAAAGCCGATAGCTTTGGCCAGTTACGACTATTTTAGGGTACACGCAGAGGAGGTGCGGAAAGATATAAGTAGATATCTAAGTAAGCTGAAATGATTTGGGTTTGTAAATCCCTGAAAAAAGAAAAAAATACCTTCAAAATGGTAATTTTCCAATGCATACTGGTCCTTGTATTCTTGTGTTCTTATCCTGTACCTCTTTATAAAATGATGCACTAGTATATTTTCTCCTTAATACTAAATACTTCTTTAATTCAAGCTAATTCTGGAATACAGTGATATGTCTGACCTGTACTAAGTCAAGAAAGAGCAAAGGCCAATCTTGCTGCCAATCCTGCCAACAGATAACCAGACAGTGAATTACTGAGAGGCAACATGGTGCTTTGTATGTTTATTTTTGAACCATTAATAATGGAAAGGGAGAAGAAATTTTAAGTCGATATCAAAATTATTTTAGAACACTTTCTAGAGAAGTTTAATGACCATTATATACTTATACATATGCAATACTACCTTAGATGGTGTCATATCTAGTTTAGTATATCATATAAAATGAAAATCGGGCCTTAGTGATGCCTCAGGGTATAAAACACCTGCTTACCATGCCTGAAAACCTGAGTTCAGTCCCCAGAACCTACCTGGTGGAAGGACAGAATCAACTCTTTCCATTTGTGCTCTGAACTCCACACTCCGGCCATGGCACATCTGGGCCCTTTCCCACAAACACATACAAATAAATGTTTTAAAAACCCAAGAATGCAAGTCTGCCTAAGTGCATAAAAAGCCAGACTTCAAAAGTAAGCAGGACAGGAAAGAGACTGGAGGGGTGCCAGGCTGAGAAAAATGATCAGTTTTCTTTAATTTTATTGCCATCAATAAGGCCTTTGTCCATGTCATTTTAATGTCAAAAATATTCATTAGTATGCAACGTAATATATACTAGTCACCTAGGTATACAATGGTAGAAGTAAACAGAAATGGCTACTTTCTTCAGGAAACTTTAAGTTCCATAGTCTTCATTTGCTAACAAAGTCATGAGCATTCTTCATCAATTTAATGAAGTCACAGTTATCCTTGTTTGCTCAGTACTTTTTTTTCCCAGAAGATGTACGTGTTGTTTAATGTTTGCTTGTTTTCATGAGAACTGGTACAAAGAAGAGTCAATGGTGAAAAGGAGAAAGAGCAATATGTTCCCGTATCTTCTCTCCAACTCTCTCCTCTGGATTTAGACATGCTTATCTCCTACTGTTGGGGCTGAAGATTAGGTTCTGATGAATAACCCTGAGTAACCCTGGGAACAATTCGGACACAGGCTGAGGGTGGTCAACCTTCCTTTTAGCAAGTGCCCACTTCAGCTGCTTCTTTATCCATAAAACTGTGTGTATGCTAGTTTCTTACCTACTAGTAATTAACTTGAAAGTTTACATCCTGTAAACTTTAAGGTTTTTATTCCTGCACAAAATACCATGACCAAGAAACAAGTTGAGAACAAAAGGGTTTATCTAGCTTCTACTTCCACATTGCTGTTCATCAACAAAGGAAATCAGGACTGGAACTAACACAGGGTAAAAACTTGGAGGCAGGATCTGATGTAAAGGCCATGGGGGGGAGGGGTGCTGCTTACTGGATTGATTCCCCTGGCTTTCTCAGCTTGCTTTCTTATAGAACCCAGGACCAGCAGCCCAGGCAAGGCATTACCCACAATGGGCCCTCCCACCCTGATTACTAATTTAGAAAACGCCTTACAGCTGTATCTCATGGAGGCATTTCCTTAAGGAATGCTCCTTTCTCTGTGATAACTCCAGGTTGTGTCAAGTTGACACACAAAACCAGCCAGTACACATCCATAATGCATGTATACATATAGGTATATGTATGTATAACACAGCATAGTATTTCATAGGCATAAAATGAAAAACCAATTCAAGAGAATGTTGTGCTTTGTGTTGATTGTCCACCAGTGCAGTATTGTAGAATGACTCAGTCCTTGTCATTCAAGAGCTATGGAAAGTATTATCCCAAGACTCCTGGTAATATAACTCCACAAACTCACTTAGTGACCATGTCCTGCTGTCTTCTGGATGTACAGTAAGCAACATTCTTCAAAAAAAAACAGTCTTTCTATTAAAAAGAGGTATGAAAGTTTATCTTCTGCTAAAAAAAAAAAGAAAGAAAGTTGATCTTCTTTCAGAAAAATGAAAAATATCTAACAAAATCTGACAGGGATGGAAAGTAAGATTCCAAAGACAAATAGGCCATTCTGGGAATACTCGGCCTAGAGTGAAAGAAGACGTAACTACAATGGATTTTCTTTGATAATATGCACCTCTTGCTGTTTCTGTCACTCATTCCCTTAGTGATAATAAATTTTGTTGAATATAACACTTCACAAATACCAAGACAAATAAATAAGCTAAAACTAAAATTTCTGTTCTAACAAGAATTTCTTTAAATACATGAAATTAAAAATCTAGTCATGTGCTATTTTAAACTTTCCTTTGAGTTTTATATCTAAGATCAATGTTGTTAGTCACAACTATTACATTATCAGGATGTACCTCCAAATAATTGAAATTCCTTATTACCTTAAGTGCTGTGTCTAAACTTGAATAAAATTAATTATTTTTTAAAATATTGTCTAGTATCCTGCGATTGTTCTCATTTGCAAAATTTTGTTAGAAACATGCAATAACTGTGTTTGCATTTGGCATATGTGAGTTAAGATAAACTTCATGTCTTAAAATTTGCTGATACAGCTTTCAAATAGCTTTAAATCTATATATTATTTCATCATTCTGGTCTAATATATTATACATAACATATGTATATTCTTGTTCATGGATATATAAACACATTCATATGTGTGTGCGTGTGCGTGTGTGTGTGTGTACAAACCTAACCATTTATTTTGTAAGATTTTTTTCCTAACTTTCTGATCTTCATTAGTTGCATCCCTCTGGGAATACAATAAATCTGAAGTTTCAGTTGTTTTTAGAAGATAAATTCCGATGTCATATATCTATGTTTTCTGTTTTTAAATTATCTCTTCCTAAACTATATCCTACAGATCCATCGTAATAAAACATATTTTAAAAACTATTTATTAAGCTTGTGTTATCAATACTATATTAAGTATTTCATGTGACAAAACAGTTAACTTTCCCACCTGAGCATGTACAGATGATGACAACACTCTTTGCTTGCTATAGCTTTCTCCCACATCCAAGGCCTCTTGCTGCTCTGCCTCCACACATTAAAGTAGCATTTGATTCACAGGCATTTGGGTATAAATTAAATGACAGCTTGGAGTGTGATGGTATTCCTATTACACACAAACACATGCACTACCCTGGGCGACTCCTTCATCCCTCTTGTTCTAAAAATACCACCATTGGGTTTGCCACTTTCCCTTGAGGATAACCTGACTAGCCAATTCTTTGGGCAGGAGAATCTGACCACAACATCTGAAATCACTTATGGCTTAATGAGTTGAGTCTGCATAAAGTCAAAATTTAATTGTATGTTTATAAGACATTTTTATCCAGGCCTCAAATTATTTCTTTTGTACATGTTTCTAAGGAAAATAAAATCAAGTCTGTCTAAACTTGGCTTGTCTGCACAAGATAATTGTGTGGTTCACATGAGGAGCACTGAAATTTTTGATTCAGCAAGAGACTAATCTATGTGGATGTGTCACACTCTGGGCAGGAATACCGGATTTCCGTTGTTGATTGAATCCACACTTTCCTTTAACACCACTTCAACTGTTCTTTTCAGATTGAGGATGTTACCAAACTTTTGGCTAGTCAGAGGTGAATCCACCCACACTCAGTACTATATTTAAATTTAAAGTCAGAGAGTGTGATGCTGGCATAAACGTTCCCATATTTAAGGAAGCCAAGTTCCCATAGAAGGATTTGCATTTTCAAAATGATTTATTATTTTATTCTATTTTATTTGTGTGTGTGTGTGTGTGTGTGTGTGTGTGTGTGTTTTCTTCAAGTATGGAGGTGCCACACTTGAAGTGGCTAGAAGAAAGTGTTGAATTCCCTGGAGCTAAAGTCAGAGGTGGTTGTGAGGTGGTTGTGTGGTGGGAAATAAACTCAGATATCCACAATAATCATGCAATACCTTAAGCATTGATTCATCTCTGCAGCCCCAACAGGATTTTCTTTGTCATTATCTCTCTGTGTCCTCCAGTGCATCTCTTCCATAATCAAGTGAAGTCAATTGCCAGATGGTTTACTGGACATTTCATAAAGGACTCACTTCTTCATTATACCCAAAGTAACACATTCATTAGGAAAATCTCACGTCTGTTGCAATGGCTCAGGCCTGAAAATGTCATCTTTGCTGGCTTTCTATTGCTTTTTGCTTCTTACCTTCATATCTCCCACAGCACAGCTCTGACCTGCTTACTTCTTGGAAGCCTACATTCTCAAATACATCTTTGAAGCCACCTGGTTTTGCACTTTGACAGGAGAAAGGGGAAGGGATACTGATTAAAATCCATTTCTGGAAATACAAAATCACTTCAAGCTAAATTCTACTTAAGATGAAGCATGTATCTGGTCTTTAACACAAATGAATCAAAACCCTAAGAGTAATTTACTGAATGTAGAACAGAAAGCATAATCAGACTAGATAGCCCGACAATTGCCTATGCACAGCACAGAGTCAGAATTCTCTATTTACTTTCCTTAACAACTAAATGGTCAATATGAAAACAGTCTTTAGAACAAGAGTGTGGCAAGTGGTGACTCGGGTGAGTTCAAACATAACAGAAATGCTCATTTGGGGATGAACTAGGTAAAAGGAACAGGAGTAGATGAGCAATTTATATATCCCCTTTTCTGGTCTCAGTGGGAGAGGATGCACCTAGTCCTGAAGTAACTTGGTATGCCAGGGCAGGTTAGTATCCATTGGGGGGGGGCTCCCCTTCTCTGAAAGGATGATGGAGACTAGGAGGAGAGGGGTTGTGAAGGTGAGACTGAGAAAGGAGGAGGGAGGGGAGGCTGCAATCAAGACATAAAATGAATAATTTAATTAAAAATTCACACATTTTATCCTGATTAATACCAGAACATCTACACGAATATAGAACTCTTATTTGACCAGAAGACAGACCACAGAAGAATGGGAGAATCTCAACTTGATTCTTCACATTTTTGATAGTTCCCAACTTTATCCAAAAGGGGGGCAGTAAAGCTAACAGCCTTAATTGGTCTGAGGCTTCAAGTCACAGGTAGGGGATGCTAGCTACTGACCAACCTCTCCTTCATAGAGCTGGAAGGTACATGGAGTGCTACTCTGAGTTGTCATCTCATCTGAGATTAAGATTCCTTGCAATGTTTTATGACTGATGAAGCATTGTAACAAGGAAGAGGCAGTAAATTTGTGTGAGCTCTCCAGGCTCATAAAGGAAGTCTCACATGATGAACTTCCTGTTGTTTTCTAAGCTGAGGTTCCTTCCTCACTATGTTTGCCTTTGTCTTTAATTATCATGCTTTGTGAAGCATATTGTTCAGGAGAAATCTGAAGAGCAACACTGTTAATCCCATACCTTGCAAAATATGTTCAGGTAAGACATTCTGGACAATGAATGAAAAACAATCACCAAACTACAAAGGACATTTGTCTCCCAGTAGCTTAGAAACAGGAAAACTCAAGAAGAAATATAAGTATTTTTAATGTGATTGAAGTAAAGTCATAGGCTGTAGCCACTGCCTTTCTTCCTCTAATGTTCAGATATTTGTGCTTCTCTGAGATACTAATCTACAATGCAGTTTCTGTGCTTTCTGCACACACACACAAACAAAAACAAGCCAACAAAACAGGATAGTCTCTGATGATGTGAAGAACTGGCATTGCTGGCATAGGGACATTACAACCAGAATTAGAATATCAGAACTAAAGGGCAATCTGGAGCCAACTGGTCAACCTTCTCTTCTTTCAGTCACATTTCCAGAGAAGTGACTACTTTGAAAATAGAGACAGGTTTAACTAAGTCGGCACACTTTGGAAGCAATTAGTCTAGCTTCTAATCAAATTTTAAAATATTTTTAAAAAGTTATTCATTTATATGGTAATGGCAAACTATCATTTGGAAGAAGAACACTCAAGGGAATCCAAAACTTTAATTATGATGATGATCAAGCTCCAACAAAATGCACCTATACATACTTACCACCCACTGTCTTAGGTTTCCTTTCTATTCCTATAATAAGAAAATACTCTGAGGAAAGCAACTTAAGAGAAAAATTGTTTATTATGACTCAATTCAAAAGTATGGTATAGTATTATTAGGTAGTTAAGGCAGTAGGCAGCTGGTCACATGGTACCTACAGTCAACAAGCAGAGCCAATAAATGTATGCTAGTGCTCAGCTCCCATTCTCCGTCTTACGCAGTTCAGGATCTCTACCCATGGAATGCCCTACCCACCATTAATATGAGTCTGCCCACATCAATTGACGTTCTCAAGATAATCCTCACAAGCATGTGTGAACACCTATCTTAACAGGCAATTCTTAGTTCTGACAGATTTACAAGGAACACTGTCTATCCTACCCACATGGACTGACCCCAGATCTGGAGATGAAATAAGTGCTTAGTTTGTGCAAACTTCTGGGCATTCATAGTGCTCCCGACAAGACCTTCTACTCATTCTTCACATCAAACTTCATCTTGGTAAGCTCTTCCTATCCCCATGGAGCACAATATGAGATTTTTCTCTCCCTTACTTAATGACGTATTGTTTCTCCAGGAAATATATTCACACACTAGGTTAATCATTCTAAGTTAACCAATGTGGGATACAGAAAAAGTCATGTTTTTGTCCATCTACACCTCCCTAAAACCTACTCCTGCACCCTACCACCAAATGCATCCCACTTACTTGGGAACTCCAAAGCACATACTGATTTTCATTTTGTCATCATCTCCGTCACTACGGACCTAGACTAAGTAACATGGTCTTTCTCTGAGATCATGATCTAACTTCTTAACAGGAAAGCATGCTTTCCCCTCGTGTCTTCTCACCACCTGTCCATCTCTTATCAGCCATATTTCTCTCAGTTAAGTGTAAGATGAATTTGTATTTCCTGGCTCACAGCTTTCAAATGCATTCTAACTCACTCAATAAATTCAAACTCCTTAACCTAACGGGGAGAAGAGGTGAGGGTAGTTCATGTAGAAAGGAAAGAAGGGACAATGATTACAAGGATTATTTTATTTCAGACTTGTGGTTCAGAAGAATCCACATAAGATTAAATGAGGCTTGGAAGTTGAGGAAACAAACTCTTTTTTTGTAAGCAATATTATTAGATCCATAACAACTTTGGTGGTTACTTTCTTTTGCTGTCCCAGATCTTATTCAGCTCTTTCTTAATTCAGTTCTTCCAAAATGTACAAATGAAATGATTCACATATCTAGCATAATTACAGATAGTAATTTGAAAGAAACAATATACCAAAAGGTGCCATATGTTACTTAGAACAAAGCATTGCGTTCTAAATAACAACAGTGCTTTTGATGCCAATATTAAATGTATTGTAAGGAGGGACGAGTCAAATGGACTTAGAATGTAGATAAAGTGTCTCTAACCTGCTAGGGATCCCAGGAAAGGGACTCAGCTAGTTTGGGCTTTCTTTTTATCATGTGAATAAAGAATACAAAACCAAACATTCAGGAGCTCATCTGAATATATATATGTGTGTTTACAGTCAATGTCTTTCTTCTTCTCTAGAAGTCAACCCCATGAGAAAACAGGCACCATCTTGGGGATGAGTCCTTTATGCCTCCCTTTGCTGAGAAAACATTTCTGTTGTCTTCTCCTTATGAGAACAATACGGAGCTTCTGGACAAGCTTTGGCCACATCCTCTAGGTTATAACTTGGGGTCCCATAACTCTGCAGACATTTTGATGACCACTCTACCGAAACACTTTGTAGCAGAACTGGACACTGATTGGAGGTTGATTGTGCCCATCCTACCTGGGAAAACCGGCGTCCCGTCTTGAGATCCTGCAGCCTCTGCTGCCCCCTGGTGGTACCTGTTAAAGTTACCTTCCCAGTTCTGGAGTCAAAGTTCCCAGTAAAACTCAAGAAACAACTTTCGAGATTTACTGCACTTGGAGTACTGTGCATAGACCTGTGGCACAGAGTCATGACATATGTTTTGTCAATAAAAACTTAACATTCAAGAAAAATTATTAATCTTCCTTGAAAAAAAGATTCATTAATAGCTAACCAAGCATACATGGAACTGCAACTAATTTGTTTCTTTTTTTAACTCAGAAATACAGAATAAGTGAAAAGTACCACTCGCTCATGTCAGAATTTTAAAATAAGAGTTATAAAGATAATTTAAAATAGTTCAAATGAAGCTTGTCGGTTTTAAATAAATGGTAGTAATTTCTCCATCTTTAGAATACTTATCAATTGATTCTTAAAATTCTTTAACTACAAATATGTGAATGCCTCTGTTTAGCCCAAATTAAACACATTAAAGCCTGAAACTGAAGTAAAAAGAGGAAAATTTAAGACTGCTTTATGGGATCTAATATTTCCATCAACTATGTTTTCTCATTTAAAAATATCCACGAAGAAAAATGAGTTACATTTGAATTAAGTTTTTCTTTTTTCTTTTTTGAAGCATCCCAGAAAATGGCCTCTAAGTTTCCATGGTCTACTTATGAA
This sequence comes from Grammomys surdaster, assembly GCF_004785775.1. Taxonomy (NCBI): domain Eukaryota; kingdom Metazoa; phylum Chordata; class Mammalia; order Rodentia; family Muridae; genus Grammomys; species Grammomys surdaster. The sequence continues at coordinate 1,474,096 of NW_021604567.1, forward strand.
ATCCAAAGACTATGACATATTTCACAACATATCTATTATTTCTTTGCCTTTGACTGAGAGTCCACTAAAGAACCATTTTGTCTTTGAGGGATTCATTTAAAGAAAAGTCTGGTAATAAGATCATTTTCACATTCTAGGAGGACATCTGTTTCCAATTCTGTTCCTGGAAGCCAGGCAGAATTCTGAACAACTCAGATCCGTTTGACAGCTTCTCATCTTTGTTTCCCCTGGCAAAATGGCCTTCTTTAATGTTCAACTTTTCCCAAATAAATTAATACCTATAATTTGTGTTCATGTCTAATCTAATGTTCCCAAGCTGGGCTAATTTCTACTCAACGATTTCCCACAGCTGTTGGGTAGTAAAGGTGTTCTGTGCATTGTTTTTTATGTGGCTGCATATCACGATCAACGCAGAAACCACATTTTAATGTATCTGAATCTGTCTTCTTTGGATGCTCATAAATTGGATATGTACTCAGGGCCATGTGGGTGTTTTTTTTTTTCACTGTAATAAACTGTAGTGAAATCTGAGGCGTTATGATGTACAACCTTGGGCTACAAGGGGTACTTTTGACACTCAAATGTCTTCAGGAGATGGAAAATTCAATTTATTTTATTGCCCCTCCTAAAAGTTCTAAAAGTTTGGGAGAATTAAAAACTGTTCTTCATGCTTCTTAGAAGTCTTAAGATCTGTGACTAGTGGGAATTAAAATGTCTACATCTTGTATAACATACAGAGATACTAAAAATAATTTATTTGAGTTGAAGCCAAGAATACGATGACTGCTTCTAGCGCAGACAGACAAGGACCAGAGAGTTTCTGATGGTCTGGATGCTCACCATCAACATCATCTTGGCATCAGATAGATGAGCCATTATTCTTATTTTCTGAATATTGCTAACATTTTCAATTCTGAAGTTGTCTTTTTTAAAGATTTTTTTTAATTATATGTAAGGGAGGAAGACATCATGCACAGAGTTATGGGGGAGACACAGGAAAGGACATCAGATGTCCTAGAGCTGGGGACTCAGGTGGTTGTTAGTCACCAGATATAGATACTTGGAATCACATTTGGGTCCTTTGCAAGGGCAATAAAGGCACTCACTCAACCACTGAGCTATCTCTCCGGATCTCAAGTTGTTATTCCTCAGTGGCTAGCTTTGTAAGTGCTTCTGTTTAATATGTCCTGGCCTCTCCTAGTTACTCAGGATCCAAGAAGAGTCTTACTGTCTTCATAATAAGTCTTTAAACACTTTACAACCATGAGAAACTCATGGTTTGTGAACTGTTCATTAACCTCTCAGTTACTGACTCTTATGCCTTGATCATATCATACTGGAAATGGTAACGACTCACTTTTATATTACCTTAATTAGTCTAATGAGTAACATGGCAATGTAAAATTGGTTTAATTTTTCAATCTACAGAATGGAAAGTGTGCCTGACACATAATTAGTGATAAGAATTATCAATTGAATGAGTGTTGATAGCATACCTTAAAGACAGTCAACTTTATCTACACATAAAATTAAATATTATTTCTAGAACCCTAGATTTTATTATAATAAAGAAATGTGCCCTTGTTTGCTTTTATAATATTAATTCTGGGAACATTTTTGTTATACAAATACTTCCCTCTATTTGTCAAACTCTACCTAAAACAATTTTTTAATCTATGGTGGTTACACAAAAAACTAACTTCCAGAGATATTAATTAAATGGAGTTCACCAATCATTTTTCTCTCTTGCTCTTACAAAAAAATTTAATATGTTTAATCCTGATTACTAGGCTCAGATATATGTTCTCACTAGAATTAACTTTTAAAACTTACATCCATAAATATAGTGATTTATACACAGTAAATGTTCAAGTATTTATTAAGCATGTAAGGTAATTACAAAGAACATACCAAATAAATTAGTTCCTTGAATCTTATGTACAGCCAATTTTGTATTACTCTTTCAATTCCCTATTATATAAAAATCTCTCCGAGACCGAATATTATAAATCTCTGGGCTATTCTCCAATGTTATCTATCCACCAAAGTTCTTGACACACAGATCAGAGTCTTACACTCAGGCTATACTTTTGTACATCCATCAAATTGAGCAACGGCACAAAGAACATGAGAATAATCTCCACTACAATAAAGCTTTTAAATTTTGGGTGTTAGTTACATTCAAGACCCCCACTCTCATCTTTCTTCCTAATCCTAGGAATCCAAGATACCTACCCCTAGATCAAGGGAAAAATAAAATTTGTAGCATGGAGAAGAAAAAGAGCGCATAGAATATTCATCAGAAGACCATGAGGCACTTGTGATTAGAACACTTGCCTGTTGATTTGTAAAGTCCAGGTAATGCTCTATAATTAAGTAGCTTTATTAAGTATAGAACAAGATAAAGTAAAAGAATAAATAGCAAGTGATGATAGATAAATGATAGATGATGATTGATAGATAAACAATAGATAGAGAGATAGGTAAATTATTGATAGATGATGATAGATAGAAGATAGATTATAGATAGATGATAGATAATTGATAGATGGTTGATAGATGATAAGTATATAGAAGATATATAGAAATGCTAGATAAATGATTGATAGGTGAATGGTAGATAGATAGATAGATAGATGATAAATAGATGATAGATAGATAGATAGATAGATAGATAGATAGATAGATAGATAGATGATAGATAGATAGATAGAGTGAGTTAGGTTATAGATATATGGTAGATTATACATGGATAGATGATATATGATAGACAGACAGACAGATATCATTAAAACAGGTACTCATAACAGACAGCAGAAATCAAATGCAAAAGTCCGTTTAAGACAAACAATTGAAGTTCTCAATAGAGAGAGTCCCTGGCAGAGCCGTGTCCACTTGTGTGAGACTCCCAAGTGATAGAAAAAAAATAGCAACAAATAGAACAAACATGTGAAGCCCCGGGAAAACTCAGTAGAAACTGAGAGGGGAGGTTGAGTAGTAGCTGAAGTCTTGTTGATTTCACTTGAGCATTCTCTCTATGGCCAAGCTTCCCATGGCTGAACTTCTGTCTTCTTCTCACTGTAGACATGTTAATATCCTGAGATAAATAATAACATCTGCCAGAAATGTTTAACCTTCGAGCTGCTCTTAAGGACACAGTGCTTTTATTCTTGGGCTGTTTGCTGTTCTCTCTTCCCTGTCACAGAGCTGAGATGAGGGAAGAGGAGGGCAGCTTATTTCCAGGCAGGGGCCATTGGAGGACATTTGATGTGAACATGGTTGGCCTGAAATGGAGCAGGGTAAATCCTGTTTTCAAAACAGCTTCTCAGGATCTTAAACAGCACATGATACACTCCCAACATAATGTAAATTATGCTTAATACTACAGTGCACATCACTTGGGACTAGGATGTTATCTGCACATAGATCACAATTATAAATCTCCTGTTACTGATCCAAATTTGATGGACATTCTCTGTGTGTGTGTGTGTGTGTGTGTGTGTGTGTGTGTGTGTATTCTGTTTGTTGTTCCTCACTCCTATCATGGTGTGAGTGTTGCACCTTTTTGGATATTCTGTCATGCCAGTCATTGTCATGGTTCATAGGTGTTACAGCTTGGTAGCAATATTTCTCCCTCCCTTGTCATCTTTAGGGAATAATCTAGATAGCGGGAAGGAGGCTTTCAGTTTAGATCCATCTTAAATGATTCAAGTCCTCTGTCCTAAGCGTGCAGTGTCTTGAGCACTAGGAGTTAAGAGCTACGTTGATAATCTGCAGAGATTTTGAGTCACTTGGACTATGCTGATCAGTCATTTAAAAGGATGTTTTTTTGTGTCTGGTGTTGGAGATTTTGTGTGTGTATGTGTGTGTGTGTGTGTGTGTGTGTGTGTGTGTGTGTGTATTTGTGTGTAAATATACACTGACATGTATTGTGTATAATTTGAGGTAGATACAAAGAATGTGATTCCTTGAGGCTTTATCAAACACACTTGATGTTATTATCAAAGGTTAAGTAGATATTACTTCCAGAATCAATTGTCTATCATATTACACTTAGAACCACACCTCAATACTTCAGCCCTTTATCCTGGGTTTCTTGCTTTTTCGTTATAGAAGATTGATCCATATTTGTGGGTAAACCCTTGTTGGAAGGCAGTCAGCTCTTCCTTTATTCCAACAAGTCCTCTGAGCTCCACTTTAATTTTCCATCCTGGGTTCCTAATTTGTTTCTTGTAGCAGATAGATCCACATTTCTAATCAAATCTTTCTTAGGTGGTAATAAATTCCTCCCTTATTCTAAGACCCTAGAAATTTCATTAATAACTTATAAATACTCAAAAATCCTACCTTCACTGTAATGCAAAGGTGTCATGTTCTTTCACTTCTAACAAACACACCTACCATAGACTCTGCAGCTTGGGCAGATAGACTGATAACCTGGCGTAGAGGGATCCCAGAAGAAATGTGGTGAAGACTCCACACCTCAGAGGCTGCAGTATGCGCAGTGGGCATTAAGCAGTTAATTCAGTGAAAAAACTCTACATTTTATTATGAGCCTTGCTTTAATGGAGGAAGAATTATTTCAAAAAGTGAGTGGATTAGTAAGATTTTAAACATCTTCAAAGGCAAATTATCATAACCATCTGCCTTGAAATCTGTGAACTCTGGAAGCACGATTTGAGCTAATATATTCCAGGTTTCAAATTCTCCTAGTGAAGAGACACTATTTATATATCTTATTCCCTTGTATATATAAAATGCAGCCTTGGCTTTGGGCAAGATGCCCTGGGCAGTTTAGAGAGAGAGAGAGAGAGAGAGAGAGAGAGAGAGAGAGAGAGAGAGA
>NW_021604567.1:1479735-1491777 GCF_004785775.1 Grammomys surdaster
CTCTCTCTCTCTCTCTCTCTCTCTCTCTCTCTCTCTCTCTCTCTCTGTGTGTGTGTGTGTGTGTGTGTAAATCCCTGTTGTGACATAGGTTATATTTTCAAGATGTACTTTACAAATAGGTTTAATGTGTTTTAAGGAGGCATGTTACAAATAAGAATGATGACTTTGAAAGAAGTCCTGAAACTTCTTTGTAAATGATGTGACTGTAAATGATGTAAATTAACTCTTCTAATTTCCAGTGCCTACATCAGAATGAAGGCTTGTGAAGTTTTTAGTACTAAAATTAATGTGTCTGACTTAGGGATCTACACAAGGAGACACTGTAAAAGGAGGAGGTATAACTACCAGTAGGCATAATTAAGGCCTTTTTACCTCAGAATTCCATTAAGCCCTGGTGTTCTGATTTCATGGCTTTTGTTGTGATAAAATGCCTTGACTAAAATCAACTTAGGAAAAAAAGAGTTTCTTTGGCTCCCATTTCCAGGTTGTACTCCATTGTTATAAATCACAGAGCAGGAGCTGGAGACAGCTCATAGGTACATCACAGTCAAGAGCAGGAGCTGGAGACAGCTTGTAGGTACATCACAGTCAAGAGCAGGAGCTGGAGACAGACAGCTAGTAGGTACATCACAGTCAAGAGCAGGAGCTGGAGACAGCTAGTAGGTACATCACAGTCAAGGAAAAAGACGACGAATAAAGGAACCTATTCTGCTTGTTGGCTGCTTCTGTTCGTATGTAGCTTTTACCTGTTCTGTACATTGCCGGACCCTTGTGTAAGGAATAGTGGTACCATCAATGGGCTGGATGAGGCCCACTAACAATCAAGACAATCCCCCACAGACATGTCCACAGGCCAGTCAGACCTAGGCAGGCTTTCATTTGAGATTTCTTCCCAGTTGACTCTAGGTTGTGGCACGATGACATGTAAAACTAACACAGAGACAATAAAAATACAAAAAGTATGTGTGTGTGTGTGTGTGTATGTGTATGTGTGTGTGTGTGTGTGTGTGTGTGTGTGTGTGTGTGTGAGAGAGAGAGAGAGAGAGAGAGAGAGAGAGAAGATGTATGTGTATGTGTGTATGTGAGAGAAAGACAGAGAGACAGAGAGACAGAAAGGGAGACAGATAGAGACAGAAAGAGAGATAGAGACAGCAAGAACCAAGGGGTGGAAATAAACCTTCAGCTACTGCTGGAAGTTTGTTGTTTCAATAGGCTTACCTACCATGACAGAAGTACTATTTTTTTTTTGTTTGTTTGTTCACTTAGGGGAGTCTTGAACACCATAGTTGCATTTAGAACATTTTCTAAAATCCTTTGGGAAAACATTCTTGGGCATTCATTTTTGTTTGTTTGTTTATTGTTTGGTTTTTGTTTTGTTTTGGTTTTTGACATTTATGACATAGCAGCATAAAGCATGCTTTTAGTTACGTGAGTACAGATAACGTGAAAGGACAAAACCACAAAGAAGCCACAGTTTTACAATTGAGTAGAATTTTAATCTGGCTATTACTGCTAAACAGCATAGAACTGTCTTGCACACTGTATGGGAATATACTTACAGCAAATTCTATATAGTAATTCTTTGGCTTATTGTATAATAAGTGTCTTCTAGGTTAAATGTTGTAATTAGCCACTGGAGATATCAAGTAAAATATGCTTAGCATTCATAAGCCCTCAAAACATGGCCTAGAAAAAATACATACAAAGAGATAATTAGATATCAACTGCAGACAAGAGGATATAGTCCCATTTCCCCAGATTTTTCTAGCTGAGTGCAAGTTTGAGCTACAGAAAAAAACACAAGGGACAATTTGAGTGTACAAAAAGGAAAGGGATCTGTTTAACAATCACAGAAAATGTAATGGCAGAGAGTATCAGAATACTCACCCAACAGGAACATAACCCAGAGCCCAGGTAGGCATCTTCCATCTCTGAATTAAATAGATGTCTTGCTTCCCTATGCCAATTGGAAACAAACAAAGTGTGTATGTTTGTGGGAGCCATCAAGTCCCAACTGAAAAGGAAACAAGATGCTTCTCCATCATGTGTGATACCTGATTTATCCACTCAAAGGCATAGGGCAGTTGGCCAGCACTGACTCTGAGAAGCCCAAGCAAGCAATCTGGCAGGGCTTCCCCTTTGTCCCTACAGATCTGACACTTTCTTCTTACCAAGAGACCAGAGTGAGAGAATCATACTAGAAAAGGGGTTCGAGATACAGTAAGAACATCCCCTGAAGTACCCTTTGAACTCTGAAGGTAGGGAAGATGTCCTTTCCTCATGATAGACATCAAATAGCTCCGTTTAGGTAGGCTCCTTATTCCTTAGGCAGTGTCACTAGTCTGGTAGGATCCCAGTGCCCTAGACATATGCTGAGAAAAGATAAGGAGCTTTGCAAAGACTTAAAAATTAATTTTTTAAAAAAATCAAGCTCTCTCTTTACACACACACATACACACACACACATGGGGGGGAGGGAGGGAGGGAGGGAGAGGGAGGGAGAGAGAGAGAGAAGTGTTGGTGAGGATGTGGAAAAACTGCAGCCCTGTATTTTTGAGTGGGAATGTACAGCCACTATGCAAACCACTCACTGGGTCCTCAGAAGTCAAGCAAACAATTCCATGAATTGGCGATTCCTCTCTTATGTATATGCACAAGAGAATCAAAGACAAATGTTCAAGTTCAAACTAAACTTGTACATAAACATCCATAACAACATTCTTGAGATCAGCCAATTAGAGAAACAATCCAAAGAGCCATCAGCAGAAGACTAGGTTAATTACAATACCAAATATTTGTACAATTATAAAATTATTCAGCTATAAATATAGCCAGAAATGTTCATGCTATCACATGTATGAACCTTGAAACAATGCCTACTGAAAGAAATCAATCACAAAAGATCACATACTTTATGAATCCGCTTATATAAAATGTTAAGCATATCAACAGGTCTGAGTGATAGGAAAGTGAGCCTAACATGTAGAGGAATGCCATTGGTCATGACGGAAGTGTGCTAAACCATGTGACTGGTGGGTTGTAACACTGACCACACTAAACACCACCGAGATATACATGTAAAAAATAAAACCGAATTGTCGCTAAAATTATACCCAAACATAAATACTCACTGACTCCTGTTCCATGCACTTGGACAAAAGGGCTCTGTGTTCACCCTGTCTACTGCACAAAGATGTTTTTCTAATAAACTCTGAGATATGCATTCGTCTACGTGTATATGTATCTTGATGGATACTTAGAAAGCAGTTTGCTCATAGGCCTCACCTAAAACTATTACTTTGCTAAACTAATGTAGTATGCTTTTTGTTTGTCTGCTTGTTTTAAATAGTTGAGATTTTGTTCCATATTTTGGTGTTCTGAATTCACCAAAGTCATTGAAATTTAGGATTACAAATTAAAAGTTGTTTTGAGTAATAGGCCAAAGTGTAACAATCAACAAAGCTCTTAAGCTGTCATCATGAAGTGTTTTCCCTTGGTGTTATAAGACTCAACTTTAAGGAATTAATGCATTTCTTGAAGTTGTTATCATTTGGCAGAAATTATTGCCTAGTTAATGATGTGGAGCTAGAAGTTAAAAACATAGCTTGAAGTTATCTTTATACACCCAACTACTCTGCCTAGGAAGGCTGGATGCTGTATTCTGTCTTTCTAACTATAAGTCATGCTGAGTGAAATGCTGGATAGAAGGACCCCTGCCACCACCCTTACAGGAATGAAGATATTCTGGGGATGCTTATGACTACCCTTTGGTTGTGAAAGACAAAAAACAATTGACTCCTAGAAATGGGAAATTCATCAGGACTATTATACTTCAATGAGGAAAATGATGGGGCTTACTGTCAGCCAGAAGGGGCCTTATCTCTGGAAAGAGATCTCAAAAGGTTCTTATAACCTGTCAGATCATCTTGCAGGAGACTCTGAAGCTTAGACAATGATGATGTCTAGGACTGTACCATAACCATGACTGCTTATTTATCTATGCCTTTTTCCTTCTATTTAAACTTTAACCTCATGTCAGTACTCTACATATGGGTCTGTGTAGTCACAGGAACTCTTTATGTCCTGTGTGATCACACTGAATAAATACCCATTGTCTATGTCTCACTATCCCTTCGTCTGCATAGTTAGACTATTGAGGATATATGGCTAACTTTGACTTATTAAGACTGCCAGGATCCAAGACATGCCCCTAACAAGACTAGTAACACAGCAGAGAATAAAAAGACAATAGAAAGGACACCCTGAGCAGTTTTCCACAAGTTTTTATTTATACTTCTCACATTTTCTGAACATGATACTCTTATTCAACATGATAGTCACAAGTCACTCACCTAATTGGTTGCACCTGTAATTACACTGTTCAGAGCTGAGAGCTTATGTTCAGCAATTAAATCCCAGAGGAAGGCCACATCTCTTCTGTTTTACTTCACCAGGATAGAGTGATAACGCTGTGGAATGTGTTTTTCTGCCAAGTCCAGAAGCAAGTAAAGAAAAGAAAGGACTGAGAAGAAGCCTGATGCACACAGTACCAGAATAGATGTGTCTGCTCACTGATGGAAGCCCCCTCTCCTGACATAAGCATCCTTCTCTCCCTACAGCAACTAGAGCCTGGGCCAGAACATCCCTGCTGGAACCAGCACATGCAGATTTCAGCATGTGCTGTCAGTGCAAACTATAAATATCAAAATGAACCCCAAAGGGATTTGTCACATAGGGAGCATGAATATTTCAATTTCTGAAACCACCATTTACAAGGACTATACACAGCAGCTTAGAACAAGCCAGTCACTCCTGCATAAGTGTCTCAGACTAAAGGGACAGAGGTTAAAAAAAAAAGGTTGCCATTTTAAGGGAAAAATTAATAACTGTTAGCTGGCTTCACTCTGATTTATAAAGCCAGTGTAAACAATGCAGAGGTGGGTCTGATCCTGGCTATCTCCTGTTCCACTCACTCCTCACTGTGTGTAGATCAGAGTTTTCACATTTCATGTCTGTCTTACTGGAAAATGCATGCTTTTGTCCCACGTGTCACGCTTATTTACCCAAACATTTCTGTTTTCACAGTTTTTTTTAAGTCACTGAAATTGTCCATTCCTACACAGATTCACACTGCAGCACAAGGCGTGGAGCATGTGCTTGCTTTTCCTTCTGACATACTTAAGTGTCTGCACATCTCTGCAAACTTTGTTCTTGCAAACTTACAAGAACAAAAATGGTGAGATAACGTTTTCTGACTCGGAAGTGAGATTTCAGCTTGGGACTTTCAAATTGTCATTCAACACACGTTGGAAGTAATTGTTGTCTTTTGTTACATCTGGCTATTATTAAAAAGTGCATTTCTGGTGTAATAAGGTAAAGTGGTGTCTCATAATTACCTACGTTTCCATATTTAAGAAATCTTAACAGCTTACATGAAAAATATCTTGCTCTTAATAATGAGTTTTTAGGCAACATTGCTGAATTTCCGGTTTATTGTTTCTCTCATGAGATATTTTGGTTATTAAGAAAATATAACATTTTTATTGTGTATTTTATATTTTGAAAATATTTTCTTTGGCTGTCATTTTCCTTTGGCATTATAACTTTTTGGTGCAATAAAGAAGTTGTATTTTTTTTAATGTGGGTCAAGTCTAGACATTTTTGTCTCCTGGCTTATGATTTAGAAGAAGACATTTCCATGGCAAAGTTGTTTTAAGAAGAAAATGTGCATTTAAGGTATTGTTATTAGTCATAATCATTTCACTGCTCACCATAACACTGGAGCTCTGTCTGTCATTGTAAAATGATATAAATTAAAAAAAAAACAGTTTCTTAATGCTTTTAATTTTATCCTTTTGTATTCAAATGTTTATATTTATGTTACTATTGAATAAAAAATCAAGTAGGGCTGTTAATTCTGTTATTTAGAAAAACAAAACCAAGTCAAAAAGTTTATCTGGACTTCCTGTAGACCCTAGCAAATCCTCTATTTTCTGTCGCTCCCCCATTAATTAATTAATTTATTCATGTTTACTTTCACCTTCCTTTAGCTAGTTAAACACTCATATCAAATCATTTTAATGTAGTTCCTTAGGAGATTTTTGCTTTGTTTTGGGTTGCTGTTTATTTTTGAGATAGAGTTTCATCATGTCCCTCCGGCAGGCCTGCTCCCGAAACACGAGGATGCTAGGATTAAGGACAATTACGCCCAGCCATCCCTAAGACATTTTAAGTTGAGAAAAATGCTTCAGTATCAATTACTTTTCTATATCAGAATACTCTGAGATGTTTTCATATTTGAACCATTACTCTTGTCATTGTTTAAAACAGGGGAAGTGTTCCTCCTAATTACCTGCGTCTTATTTCTTTTCTCCTTGTGTAATGCCTGAGCAGCTTTTATTTGGTTTATGTTTAGATATCTCAAATATGTGTCTTTGGTGATTCTTTTTGTAAAGCAACAATAAAATGGAAATGAGGAGGATGTGATGGGTAAGCTTGGGCAGCCTAGCATTTCATTAGGAACTTGTAACCCTCCAAAATCTATCACTGAGAAAAAAAGCATCATAAGCACAAAGTGATGTAGGAATTATGTAGAATGTACGTAAGAACAAATGTTGAAAAACAAATCTTCTCATAGAACGCTATATTAGATCTTTAGGAAGAAGAGACCCATGCCATCTGCACCAAGTGCCTGGACATCCATGTCTTGAACTTTTATAACTCACATAAGTCATCATATCATAGTCACTGGCTCAGTGAAGAACTTTCCATAAGTTCACAGATGAAAAGGGACACTTGAAGATTCCGGTAACTATTTATTGTCTCCACCCATTCATGCTAGACCTGCATCCTCAGGAGATTAATCCTGATTCCTTGACCCCACTCTTTTATTCAGTGAGCACAGAGATCCATCTGTATTGAAACTACATGAAGTATACATGTTAAAAAATAATGAGTGCAGCCTCTTAGGTAGTAATAGAGGGAAAGTCGTGCAAATGTTGGAAGGACAAGTGCAAAGAGGGAGGATGAAAGGAGGGTTCTTCAGAGGAGGTGCACCCATGGGAATTTCAAATGGCCTGAGCTACAGTAAAAGGAACTTAAAATTCCACTCTCTGGAAATTAGCTTGGACCACATATATATAATAAATGGACTTGAATGCCAAGGTAAAAAATGTGGACTCTATTAAATCTATTTTTTATTTCAAGTTAGGCCAGCTATCTATGAAGAGGTTTATCTAAAATAGAAAGAGACACACGTGCCATGGAATCCCAAAGTAGAAAGAAAGGTCATGTTTAAGCATAGGAAGTCTGGGGTCTGGCATACATCCCAATGGTAGCGCAGCTCCTTACATATAGAAGGCTCCCACTAAATATTGAATGAATTAATGAAAAATAAATGAATAGCGAGGTTTTTTGAAATCGGGCATTTCTAGAAGTTCATAATTTATAACAGTTTCATCTCAAGGTTTAAGCCACACATTCTTCTTGAGTGCAAGGTCCCTCCTAGAGGAGCAGTGCCTCGCCTAATGAGAATGACAACATTAAGGAACCAGAATCTGGAACACAGCTCTGTTCTGCCACACAGCAGCAATTAAGCAAAGGAATTAATGTTTCCTAAGCACTTGAGACATTGCTTTGCACAAATTAAATGCTGCATAACTGATAGACCTATCTGTTAGTAAATAATGAAGGCTGGGATACAAGGCCAAGATAGAACTGTAGCGGAGTAAATGTTCAAGTCGGATGCTTTTGCCTCCTTTAAAAGTACCTGGTTCCCATTTAATTCTCCCCTGCATCTACTTCATCATTTTTGAAAAACTCCAAAGAGGTTTATTAAATGTTTTAAATGCTTATAAACAACATTTGAATTAACATTTAAAATAAAATCCTTTTTATAATTAAATATGAGCAATATCTCCAAAAAGCCTCATGAGTAAGGACCAGTTCCCAGAGTGGTTCTTCTGGAAGGTGATGTAGACCTTTGTAGTAGTAGGACCTCAGGAGAAGTCTTTGTTGTATTGTGAAAATGCTCTCAAAGGTAACTGTGAGAGACTGGCTCTTTTCTAAACCGTTGTTCTTCCTGGCTCATAATGTGAATTTTTGTCTACCACATGTTTCTGCCTGTTAAGTCACCCTCGCTAGGGAGGTGAAGTATTGGGATAGCCCCACATTCAACGGGAAACTCCAGAAGTATGAGCCTTATCATTAGAACAAGGTTTGATTGAGTATTTTGTTATGCTAATGTGATGTTGATCAACATAACATCTGAAAGAAACAGGTATATTTGAATCAAGGTGCACATAAAAACAGAGGGACAAACATTTGATTCATGACACAAAGCTCCATGCAAATGATCTATTAAGGTAGAGAAGGATAGCCAGAGGTAGGCAGGGTATATAGTTCGTTCAGTTTTGGTGGACTCTAAGGGGTAGGGATTTTAAGTTAAAAGCAGTAGAAAGACATTAATGGTATTTAACAAGAAGGTTATCTGTTTATACCTTGATTTTTGAAAATTGTCGTTTTCATTTAGAGAAAAATGCACTTGAAAAAAGGAAAAAGAACATCCGGTAGCTGTTATTTTATTCAATAGAAATGACTGTGGTTTAGACTCTAGTAGTAGCTGTGGAAATGAAAAATCACCAAGAGGCTGAGCGGAGATCAACTCATTTGGAGATAAAGGAGAGCAGGCTCAAGAATACAGACTAGGTTTAGTGACATGAGAAACTAGGTATCATCTCTCAATGACAGGAGTTTTTCAAATATGGGTTTTGGGGAAAGAATACATGATCACGTTAGTATGTGTTAACCTTCAGAAGCCAGGTTTGAATTCTCCAATTAGAGATAATAAATAAGGAGTAAGTTACATGAATCTGAAGCTAAGAAATATCTGGGATAGAGAAATACATGTAGAGTTTATATTAGGCCATCATATGAATCATGCTTCCACAACAACCTCTTACCTCTGTCAAAACAGCCACAACTTAAGCTGTTGTCTTCTATATAAGTTAAAACAGATGTCTACAACTATAATATTATAATGTCCCCCATTAGACTTATTATGTACCTCTGTACTGTTCTGACTAAGGCTTATTTTTATACAGCCCAAAAATATAAAAGAGTTAAGGGCTTCCCATCAAGCCTAAGGTACCATTTCATACCTTAGGAAAAGCATTCAACAGGTGCACCTTCGGGGGACATTTAAGATTTACAATATAGCTCATGTCTGAAGCCACTTTGATCTGTAGGAAAAGGAAGCTGATGGATGAACATGTTTTTCTCCCTTGTGGATACAAAAGCTGAGATGAGTTTCTCCAAGCTTCTCTGATGCTTCAGGAAGGATCCAATATCAATCATCCAAAGAACCAGTCATGTTGATCATCCATTCTTCAGCAGGTTTGCCTTCCAGCCTAAACTCACTTCATTACCACCACTGGCTAAGATATCTTTCCAAGTAATAATTGTTTGCAAGCCTTTGTCTGGCTAGTAGAATTTATAGTTACATAATATTTATTAGTGAGTAATTGAAGTAACATGGGTGTATAAGATCAAAGAGAGAAAGAGAAAAGATGTAAAATGCTTCAAAATTTGTTTATTTGCTGATTGTATATAGCCAAAAAATTTTTCAAGGAACTCTAGTTATGAAAAAATTTTAACATAATTTAATATGAATGTTAAAGCAGGGTGGAGAGGGTGGGGGGTAATGAAGAGACATAAAGGAGCCAAGAAAAAGATTATTTAAATCGACCACAGTAAATAATCCAGAGTTGAAATCTTAAAAAAAAAAGTAAGTCAAACATTTTACAATAAACTTGGAATCAAGGAGATCAGTTATATACACAGAATATGTAATTTTTTCCAGAACATACAAGTGGAAAAAAATCCCATAGAATCAGAATCAAAGAATTTTCAGGTTGAAACTCTTGGTGAGACAGAGAAGGTTTTCATCATTTTAGAATGCTAGGGTTCCCTACCTGTGAGGCCAGTCGTGAAAGCTTTAGTTTTGTATTATTTGGTTTTAGGTTCTTTCTAATATGCAAATCCAAGATTTGAAGTGTCAGATTTCTGTGTTCAAGTTTGAGGGACTATCTGTATAACCCAGAACGGAACCATGAAGGGGAGAGTGGAAGGAAACAGATGTGGTATGGAGATGGAAGTTGGGGAAGCTAGAGATGCAAAGGTTGAAATGGGGATGAGGCCTGGAGGAGAAAGAAAAGATGGTGGGAAGGGAGACAGACAAAACCAGAGATTATGTAAAAGTCGCAGGAACCTACTAACTTATAAGCTGACTAATTGTTACTTTTTATAAGAAGCTTGAACAGAATTACGGTTCATGTGTGGATGCTTCTCCCAGAAGCTATACCTATGATTGTATGTGATTGTATCAAATTCACAGTAACAGGTATGGAACATTTATTTATGTATTTTTGATCAGGAAGCCCCCAGAGGCACTAAAAATAATACAGGCTATTGTCATTGCCCTTGGCTTCCACCAAAACCAAACCAGAATTATATATTACTGAAGGCAATACATACCTTGGATATAAGATAGAAAAATGAAACTGTAACTGAGCTGGAATCCTGTTAACTAGCATTCATAGTGCCAGAGGTGCATTGTTTTGAGTTGTATTAGGTCAATGATGTGGCCCAATTCTCAATTCCATGTGTCACATTACTAACCTACCAGAAAAATATGTCCTCCAATGTTCCAATGGCATGACTACTCTTGGAGTAACCAACGGTTTTCTGTTCTAATCTGAGGCCCACTCCATGAAATAGGATTTATATCTGAGACTATAAAACCTAATCAAAAGCTGGTGGATACGGAGGTCACAAGTCATGTGGGAGAATCTACTTCTGATATTTTTCTTAATGGATTTGTGGGGTGGTGGGCTGGGAGAAGCAGCTGGGTGCCTGGTTGAGCAAGTCTTGAACCCCAGACCTTTATCAGGACAGCAGGTGTTCAGCTCTGCCCCCAGGCCCTGGTTCTTTTCATTCAGCTTCGGCCCTCTACAGCCCCTCCCAAAGAGAGGTCTATGACCATCAGTCACGAGGAACAGTGCCTGAGGCTCTCCCACGTGTAGAGGAGGTATCTCCAAGCTCTCAGACCAAAAGTTATCTGTTGCCAGAGCCTAACTCACCCTGAAACTGTATATAAGGGCTCCATTCAGGAGAAGTAAAGGTGTGTGTTCGAGAATCATCCTGGTATCCGAGAGTTTCTGTCTCAAGAGCTGTAACACTTGGGGAGAGATCTGCTCTCCCGGGACCTTCCTGGGACACCAAGCTATTTCCTTGCCAGCTAGCCGGCTTCCTATCCTCCCAGTCCGGCCAGCTCAGCTCGGAGAGACAGGTGCAGCACCGGAGAGTGACCGAGCAGAGACAAGGGCAGAGGCTGCAGCAGAGACAGTAGCGGACCCTCCCTGCTGTCACTCTGTCCTCAGCGGGGAGATCGTTGTGGGACATCTTCCAGAACCGGGGACCCACAGAATTTATAATTAAACTGCATTCTAAATATTTATGTTTATTCTCATAAAGTACCGCAACTTCCTGTTTTAGAGAAGCCTCATTTATCAGAAGTGATAGTCAAAACAGATACATCCAAGGTTCAGAGAAGAGCAGAGAAGAGGAGCCAGAAACACTGCCAGAGCCAGAAAATTAGGATATGTCCTGTGAGAGTTTGTTCTCTATATATGACAGGGGGCAGCATTCAGGAAATCTCAACAACGTGGTTACCCGAACAAGACTTACATAGTGTGTTTAGTTTGTGTGCTAGCGACAATGGGGTAAATATTAGAAGATCCACCTCTAGATGGCAACAGCCAGGTATGCTCCTCCCCACAGCTATCTGGCAACAGCCTGGTAGGCCTGACCCAGTATAAAAGGGGCTGCTTGCCCTCCCTCTTCCCTCTCTTGCTCTCTTGCTCTCTTGATCCCTCTGTCTCTTCCCCCTTCCCTTTCCCTTGCTCATGGCCGGCCTCCTCTCCTCTCCTCTCCTCTCCTCTCCTCTCCTCTCCTCTCCTCTCCCCTCCCCTCCCCTCCCCTCCC
>NW_021604567.1:1492177-1522321 GCF_004785775.1 Grammomys surdaster
TCCCTTCTCTTCTTTCCGTCTCTCTCTGACTCTCTATGTCTCTTATGTCTCTTATGTCTCTCTGTCTCTCTGTCTCTCTCTCTCTGACTCTCTCTCTCTCTCTCTCTCTCTCTCTCTCTCTCTCTCTCTCCTACCATCTTAACTCATGTCTCCATGCCCTGAATAAACTTTATCCTATAATTTAGCATCTATACCATCGTGTGGCTGGTCCCTCAGGGGGAAGAGATGCCTCAGTACGGGCCAGCTGAGACATCCCCTTCCCCCATACCTACCACACACCCATAGAACATACTCTTTATCTCTTTATCTTTTTATAAACACATCGCTTCCAGCACCATTCATCGAACACTATCTTTTCTTGTTGTTACATCTTTAAAACATTCCTTTGTTACAGATTCATAAGTATCCCTCTAGCCTCGTGATTGTGTTGTTGGTCTGCTTGACTATTATTTCTTTGCTGATCTTCTGTCTAATGAATTATTGCTGAAAGGTCCAGGTGTCCCATTGTCCTGTCTATCTCTCTCTGCCTTTCAGTCTATATTTACTTTTCTATAACAGCTATTGGATACAACAGCTCCAGCTGTTAGAACCATAAAAAAGTAATACTGATTAGTCTACTGTTGAATAATAAATTTCCCAGAGTGCATTCACCAATAAATGTACAAAATCAATAACTTTCTATTGGTTGCCATCATTGATCTTGTAAACATGTTTGCACTTCATCTTTAGGAGATTAAACTGAAATTGCCTCTGCAATGCTTTCTGTAAGACAATATTTACTTACCTTTTGTCCATATAAAAATTATATTGTGGGAATTACCTTAGGTTTAAACATCTCAGTTTTAGATGGATTATTAATAATAAAGACTTTCCACTGTAGAAAAGCAATCAAGGTTATGGCATTTTCCCCATCTATCTGTTTCTGTTGACCCAGTAATTAAAATTCAAATCCAGTACCATGATAGCAATGTCTTTTTATTTTAGCCATTCTTGAATGCCATCTCTAACTGTTGATAATGATTTTTCCTGACTCCTACTCACGGCTGGAAAATCACTCACCCAGAGGCTCACAGCAGTTCATACATGTCTTGAAAGGTATCTAAACTGAAGATACACAGGAATAGCTCTGGCCTGTGATCTACAACTCTGATCACAACATTGGTAAAATGTGATGTTGACTGAAAACTAAAGTTAAAGGAAAATAAATTATTTTCATATTTTACCTGAAAATGTCAGTAATATTATTCAGTTCCTGAATTCAAATGCTTTTCTTCCAGATAACCATGTATATAGAGATACTCAAACACTTTAAGTAGTAATAGTTAACTTGTACACCAGGCATAGTTTTAATGCATGATGTGTACTAAGTCCAAATATTTGGGTCACTATACAAAGTTGGTAACATGTCTATTTCATAGGTAGCAAAACTGAAATGCAAGGAGTCAATGAGTTAGATTAACAAAAGCAAGAGTGATGATAGAGACAGTTTCCAAATCCTGTTAACTTTGCCTCACATCCAAGGCCCTTAACCCTTAAAAGTAAAAGCATTCTAAAACTATACTTAAGCAAGCAGATGTCTTAATTCCATCTTTACTTACACAAACTTTCAGCACTTACTTCTCATATTCTTACCTTACCAAAGCTCACAGTCAATAGTAAGAGATGCTCAAAACTGGTCTAAAGTAGCTCATCCCTGAAAACACAGAATTAAGACTCCAAACAACTACTGACTAATGTTTAGTTATAGCCAATATCAATTCTACATGGCACCACAAATCTACGGAGTAGAAAAAGACAAACTTTGTATCCTGTAACGCACCCTTTCTCCTGACATTCTTCACTGGATTCAAAAGTATCCAGTGAAAGAGAGACTGACTCTATGCAGGCAAAGAATCAAGCAAAGAGGAGAAATTACAAGTCAGAAAGAGCTGTGTTTGTTTTTGCCCAGTCAGCAAGGCTGGGAATCCATCTTGTCATAAGCTGCCTGCAGTAAGCCACCCACACTTCTCAGAGGTGACAGCCCAAGACTGACAAACTTCTCTATTGTACTTGACTTTTATTTCTTGCATTTGAAAAGGCTAATTACTAAAACTTGACCATGTTGAAGTTGTCAAGGGAAGAAAAGAGTAGACTCAAGGTAAGCATATAACACAAAGAAGATTTAGCTGAGCACCAAACAAGTTGATCTAATTTCAAGGGAAATATTCATATCGAGTATCTCTACTTATTCTCCTATACTTGACAAGGTCAATGATTTCTGAAATAAAATATCACATTCTTCTGTGCCTCCAATTTGAATTTTTATACACGATTTCTTTCAAGGATGCTGTGATTTTCAATTGATTTGCTGTTTTGAATGTTTGTGCTTCTCCTGCAATTGAGAAAAATGCAGATGCGGATTTTTAACCTCCCCAAAGAGTGATCGATATTAGGAGGTAGGAAATGTGGGGTAGTGAATGGACCACTAGAATGATGCCCAAATAAAATAGATTATGTATGCCCAAATAAAAGAGATTATGTATTATGTGGATCACTGACTTAGTTAACTTTCTACTGTTTGACAAAACACCATAACCAACATAACATATAGAAGGAAGAGATTAGTTGGGGCTTGCTTACAATTTCATAGTGTGAGTCCATGACCACCATGGTGGGGAACACGGCAGCAGGCAGGCAGGCATGGCGCTAGAACAGTAACTGGGAGCTTATATCTAATCCACAAGTAGGAGGGGCAGAGAAGGAGAGAGGGGTGGGGGGGGAGAGAGAGAGAGAGAGAGAGAGAGAGAGAGAGAGAACGAGATGAGAACTGGGACATGGTCTTTTGAAACCTCAAAGCCCACTCCCAGTGCTAAATCCTCCAACAAGACCTCACGTACTCTAAAGCTCCCTCTCCCAGAGAGTAGTGGCACTCCTTAATGACTAATTATTCAAACATTATGAGGCTATGGATGCCATTTTTATTCAAACCACACCATCTGAAACATCTGGTGACAATGCATTCAAATATATAAGCCTGTGGAGACAATTCTCACTAGGCAGTCATTCGTAAGTTACTGTTTATTTTTTATACATGGCCTTCAACTAGTGGGTTTGATTCTCTTTGTCATTTTTAGAGGTTCTTGAAACTTCACCAGGTATAGCCTCGCTGGAATAAGTTGGTGACTAATGATGAACAGTTGAGGGTTTTACTATAGCTCTAGGTCTTGCCTTACCCTCTGGGTCTTGGTCTCTCACTATGCAAGTAGAATATGTTATATATAAAGAATATATAACATAACATTATATAACAGAAGAATATATAATAATTCAGCTCACCATGAATTAAGCTGTTCCACCAGGATGGATATAAACTTTCTCATACCATGAACCAACATAAAACTTTCCTACCTTAAATTGCTTTCATCAGGCATTCTGTCATGGTGATAGGATAGTAGTCCATACAGAAAATTCATACTGATACTAAATGTGGGCTTATTGGTGTGTCTAACCCTCACCACATGGTGACTGAGGTTTTTTAATGCTGTTGGCAGAACAGATTTCTGAAGAACTTGAATGCACAGCTAGAGAAGCCTTAGAAGCCCATAAGTAGGCCTTCATGAATGATACTGGTAGGAGTTCAGAGGATCAGAATGTTGACAGTCAGATCCACATCATGAAGGTTCTGATGGGAATAAGGACTCTATTGGCTAGTGCCACTAGTTGTCTATGGCTAATGATATGTTTTGTTGTTGTTGTTGTTGTTGTTATTTTGCCTATATGCTGAAAAATTGAGTGAGGTGAAATTCAAAAGTAAGGAGCTAATTAATTTAGCAGAGTATATTTTAATATAGCATCACACTCAAGCTGTAGCATAGTTCTTACTAGTTTCTTTTAGTGAGGTTTATTGTAAGAAAAAGAAGCAAATGAAGAGCAGAAAGATATGAAAATGTGTAGTGTGGCCAGAAAAGGAGGATCATTTGTAGTTAGAAGCTAAAAGGTCTTAGTTGCTAAGAGATTAGTAGTGTTAGGAGTCTCTACTCTACACTATATGTTTTCCATACCTGGTGTGTGTCTTCCCACCTCAATTAACCTAATCCAACTAATTTCTCACAGGCACACTTACAGGCTATTAATCCCTCATAGGCAGGCCTGATTCTTGATAGATGATTCTAGAACCTGTTAAGTTGGTAAAAATAATATTAACTATCACAAGGGCATTTGGGGAATTGGTAAGATCTGTCCCATTGCAGGCCACATGGTGTAAAAATGTAAGGTCATGTAAAAGACTTCTCTAAAAAGATAGTGACTGCAGACCACTGTTTTTACAGAACTTCGGAAGTGTTTTTCATAACTTCTGCTGCTTTGGTACTTAGTTTATGAGTTTTTAATTCATGTTACTCAAATTTTCATCTTCTTGGAAAAACTTCAAGAATTAGCTGAACACAGTTAATGGTCTACTCCGGTCCTCCGAAGTTCTTGTTACTGTCAGAAGTCTCATGAGTATAGTCTTTAATGTCCATATTCTTATTGAGATTCTGCTTTTCTGAAATTTCACCAGAATCATCTCTAAGTCTAAAGACCACCTATAAAACCAAAAGAAGATATTGGCATTGTCATCTAGTGAGGTAACCCAATCACAAAAGAACGCATATGGTATGCAGTCTCTGATAAATGGATATTAGCCCCAAAGCTCACAGTACCCAGGATACAACTCACAGACCTTATGAAGCTCAAGAAAAAGGAAGACCAAAGTATGGTTTGCTTCAGTCCTTCTTAGGAGTAACAAAATACTCAAGGGAGCAAATACAGAGACAAAGTGTAGAGCAGAGACAAGAGGAGGAGCCATCTGAAAGCTGACCTTCTTGGGGATCTATCTCATGTGCAGTCAACAAACGCAGACACTGTTGTGGATGCCAGGAAGTGCATGCTGACAAGAGCTTGATATACCTGTCTCCTGAGAGGCTCTGCCAGAATCTGACATATACAGAGGAAGATACTCTCAGCTAACCATTGAACTGATCACAGGGTTCACAATAAAGAAGTCAGAGAGAAGGAGTTTAAGGGGTTTGCGGCCTCATGGGGAGAGTGACAATACCAACTAACCAGAGCTCTCAGGGTCTAAACTACCAGCCTGGGAACACCCATGGCTCCAGCTGTATATACAATGGAGGATGCCCTTGTCAGGCATTTGTGGGAGAGGAGGTCCTTGGTCCCATGAAGGCTGGATGCCCCAGTGTGGGGAGGGGGGAGTAGGTGGATAGGTAGAGGCACACCCTCATATAAGCAGAAAGAGGGAGGACAGGATAGGGAATTCCTTGGGGTAGAGGGAAAAGGGGAAAGGGGATAAACAACTGAAATATAAATAAGTAGGATATCCAATAAAAAATGCATTTAAAAAAAAGAAGCTTGGGCAATATGGGCGGTTCTACTAGGATTTTCAGAGAAAATTTATTGTTCATTAAATGTGGCTGGGTGATCCTTAATAGGTTCCCCATGTTTATGAAGCTTTACCTGAAGCCTAATCTAAAATAAAGATGCTAGGATGTTGGGCAACCAGGAATATAAGATATGACTATTGAAAGCTGAAGGTACCACATACTGACAGCTTAAGAGACAGGGCTTATGTGGTGCTGCAAACGGAAAAGCCAGAAGGATGGACTTTTTTTCATTTGTCTCCTGTTCTGTAAAGTTCCCTGAATCCTGGGGGGAGGAATTTGATGGGGACATCTCATTTATGACTAAATGTTCCAAGGTCTCTAGCTCTTTGCACATTGTCCAATTGTGGGTTTCTTTACTGTTCTCATTTATTGCAGGAAGAGTTGTTTGTAGATTTCCATGGTGCCACTTTGGCCAACAGCTTGATTCAATATAACATATTCCTGGCACTGGAGGTTGAATTTGGTGGAAAGATATCTAAATGGTGCTTGCTCTCCCTCAATTTATACAACCTTCATATATGCATATATTTCAGGAAGACTTTACACACTAGGTTTTCATACAGCCCTTAAAATTGCCCTGATATTTGGCTGTCCTCAGTATTACTCCCTAACTTGCTTTGTCCCTCTCATTCCAGTCCCCTATCCATCTAAACCTAATCTCTGTGGTTGTAGAAACTGTAATCTGCTTATCAAGGACTCGACAGCTAATACCCATATTTAAGCAAATGTGTCCCATATTTGCCTTTTGGAGGTGCCTCTCTCAGAACGATTGTTTTTCTAGTTCCGTCTATTTACTAGTAAATTTCTTGATTTTTCTCTGGAATAGCTGAGTAATATTCTATTGGTTAAATTTATTACATTTTCTTCATCCATTCATCCATTAATGGACATCTAAGTTGTTTTCAATTTCTGCTTTTGTTATGAATAAAGGCCACAATGAACATGGCTAAGGAAGTATCTCTGTAGATGGATATAGAATCCTTTGGGTATATGCCCAAGAGTGGTATAGGTTTACTCCAGGTATAGCTGGACCTTGGAGTAGACCTATTCTAATATTCTGGAAGAACTGCCACACTGATTGCCATAGCAGCTGTACTAATTTGTAGTCCAGCCACCAATGGGTGAGCATTTCTCATACTTTGCATCTTCACCAGCTTGAATTGCTATTTGTTTTATTAATCTTGGTGTATTCTGACTGGTGTAAAATTAAATCTCAAGTAGTTTTGTCATGTCCTAGAGGACTGAGGGTGTTGAACATCAAGTGTTCCTCATCCACTTGCTTTTCCTCTTTTGATCTGTGCTCCCTTTTAAATTGGGTTATTTGCTTTTTTGATTCTTAGATTTCTTGAATTCTTTGTATATTTAGAATATTAACTCCCCTCTCTATCTACACACACACACACACACACACACACACACACACACACACACACACACTGCTACCTGTTGCTTTGTCTGAAGGATGGTGTCCTTCAGCAGAAAATATATTCAATCTGGAATGTCCCTGATGGTTTTGAATAGTTTCATTCTGCTTGGACATGCTATATTTGGAGGTTTTAGAAACTTTGTGAGGTGGGAGACAGTTAGCAAAGTTAGGTGAGGAAAGATGGTTCTTCCAGCTCTATAATTGAACCTGGCTCCTGCCTCGCTTCTTGTCTTGGTTGCATTCTCTGTTGCTGTGATAAACTACCACAAGAAAAGAAACTTAAGGGATAAAAAGTTTATTTGGTTCATAATTTCAAGTTATAGTCCATCACTGGAGAGAACTCAAGGCAACAGAAACTTGAGGCAGCTAGTTGTACTACTTGGCAGTCAAAAGCAGAAGGCAACGAGTTAATAGAGACATGCTAGTGCTAAAATCATTGTTTCCTTTTCAGTAATTCCGGACTACAGACCATGAAACAATGCCTCCTACAGTTAGGTTAGTCTTATCTCAATTAACTCAATTTAAAACAAAATCTCCATAGATATAGTCTTACTGGCCAACCCAGTATAGACAATTTCTCATTGAGACTCACTTTTGAAATGAGTCTATAATGTGTCAAGTTGACAGTGAAAACTAACCATCACCTTTCTGCTTCCTGTCTGCTGTGTTGTGAACAGCCTCTACCGCATGCTCTCTGAGCTTGATCCATCTTGCCTTCTCCTTTCTGATGGACTGAAGCCCTGTGAAACCATGAGCAAATATAAATCTGCACTGTCTAAAGTTACGCCAGTCAAGTTTTCTGTCACGGTGTGCAAATATAATTAACTGAAAGCCTTTATTACAGATATCCCAGATGACTGCCTTGCCCCATCCACCATGTGAGATCCCAAGCAGAAAATGAAGACAGTCATACCATATTCACAATTTTCAGATGCCTAGATATTTAATTTCTCAGATTCCAGAACTTGTTTATATATTCCTCAATGTATGCTGGTTTGTTTTATAAAAGTTCCCAAACAGAAGAGGTGGTTTATATAAAAATACTGGTCTCAAGATAGAGGTATGAATTTAAATCTCAACAAAATACACACACGAACATTGCTTTTTATATCATTTTGTGCTTCAATACCCTTAATACAAAATAAAAATTTCATTACTCACCTGATGAATTAGTAAAGACCATGTATATGTTTTCACAATGCCTAAGATAACATTACGATTTAAATATACTGTCTGCATCCCAAGATCAGTCCTTTACACAACAATTTTCTTGTTTAGATGCATTATTTTATCACCCAATAAATGGTCATTCATTTCCTCTCCTCTCCATGGGGTACTAAGTTTCTGCATAGAATTACCAGGTATAATTGAAATTGATAGTAGATATAAGCACTTCCACTAGGAAGCTATAAAGAAAATTACCTTTTTGAAATGTTCTTGCTGCAAAATGGTGGTTTAATAGTCACACAGGGACATAAGAAGGCCATTGGCAGATGTCCTTCCTCTTTTGAAAGTTCTACATGTTGCTGACAGTGATTCTTGCCACTAAGTTTGTTCTGTTAGTAATGGAACTGGAATAAATGCATGTGATGTCCTCAGGTTTTCTAGAGCTACTGACTTGCACTGTTCAAAACCGAACTGAACACTGGAGACTGCCAAGCATGTGTTCCTTTTACGATGTGTGGCACTTAAATTAAGATGGTCTGTTGTTTCTTCGAATATATGGAAAGTAGTTCTTAGATTTGAGGTCATTCTCAGTCTCACATATTACTTTTATTGTATTGGTTCTGGGAAGATAAAAATAGATTTTCTTTGGAAAAATAAAACTATATACCAAATGAAAGGTTCTCCATTTCAATTCCTTGGTAGAGTAGCGCAGCTTGGAAATTGCATCTTATATTTCACTACCCCAAATTCAAGACAAAAAAGTTTCCTATGGCTATTTTCTACTAAAAAATAATGTTTCTTTATGGCCAAGTCATCTCAACTGTTAGCAAAGTGTAGGCTATGTCTTGTAAGTTATTATATTATAAAGAACATGATTTTTTTTGCAAATATGTGTGGGTATCATCTTTCTCAGGGAATTCTACTTAACATTCAAGGTATGTACATGTATACATGTATATATCAAAATGTAACTATCACCAGCTTTCATGAGTTACTTTGATGCCCTTGTTAAGAACAGAGCAAGATTAAAGCAAAGAAGAGGCATCCTATGTTCTCTGAACCTAGTTACACACAATTATTGGTTTTATTTCTTAGCAATCTCAAAGGAGATTAATGTAGCTATAAAGAGATTTGGTTGAATTCGTTTAATCAGTTAACTATCCCACCTCAACAATTATAGCTAGATTTACCGGACAGCTTACCAAGGGCACCACACATTACCTATTTGATCGTTGAAACTTTTATAGCCGGTGCTATTCCAATTCCATTTTATAGAAAGCCAACTAATGCAGAAGTCTGGCTGTGTGTGCTCCACAGAGGTACATCCTAAGTACTATGAATTTGGGAACATCTTTCAGCCTCATGAAAATGAGCACACTGCACCTTGTAAGTAGAATGATAACAAGATGCAAGCACAAGCCACCTGATCCAAAAGAGTAAGCTCTTGGGTCATTGGTGTCTGACATCTCCATGTCAAATCCAAATAGCACTACTCTAGTATATAAAACAGAAATTCACATCTTTAAAAATCTACTTGATGATTATTTAATCATAATCATTATCTAATTTTTATTATTAAGTATTCTTTT
This sequence comes from Grammomys surdaster, assembly GCF_004785775.1. NCBI lineage: Eukaryota > Metazoa > Chordata > Mammalia > Rodentia > Muridae > Grammomys > Grammomys surdaster. The sequence goes on from NW_021604567.1 coordinate 1,501,777, forward strand.
GGGTCAAAGTAAAAAATGTTAAATTCAAAGAACCCTAGGCCTTTGATAGGGTCTTCATTTCCAAAATGGGTTCAATGAGTATAATATTTATCTCTGTTTCTACAATAATTCCAGTATCAAGGATCCATTTTGCATAGTTGTTGAGAAACCCATCATTTCTTAGTCTTGGAGTCTTGCTTTCTTTGGACAGGACCAGGTGATAAAGTCAGTCAGCATTCTGGTTAGTTTTTGTTACCTACTTTACACAACCAAGAGTCAACTGGGATGAGAAAATCTCAGTTGAAGATTTTATTTTTTTAGATCAGATTGGCTTTTGGACATTGTCTTGACTGTTGATTAATGTCAGAGGACCCAGCCCACTGTGGGTAGTACCAGCCACACATAGGCACGTGGGACTGAGTAAGAAATCTAGCAGGAATTCAAGAACAAGAGCAAGAGTGGTAGAATCAGACAGACAGACAGACAGACAGACAGACAGGCAGGCAGACAGACAGTAGCATGTGTGTGTGTGTGTGTGTGTGAGAGAGAGAGAGAGAGAGAGAGAGAGAGAGAGAGAGAGAGAGAGAGAGAGAGAGGGAGGGAGGGAGGGAGGGAGGGAGAGAGAGAGAGAGAGAGAGAGAGAGAGAGAGAGAGAGAGAGAGAGAGAGGGAGAGAGATTGAGAGAGAGAGAAGCAGTGATTTTTAGTGCCTTGACGTCCCTGGAAATATAAACTAAAGCAGGTTATCCCTTCCCCAGTATAGTTTTGGTCAGAGTATTTCATCACAGCAACAGAAAGGTAACTAGAGCACACTTTGGGGCATCTGCATCTTTTGTCTTTGAGAAGTTTGGTATTATTCCTCCTAATCTAGGACCAAGATATCAATGTCCAGTGTTAGTGCCTTGCCATTTGCCTCTCTTCTAGTCACCAGGTCAAAGGATTACCCTGAGTGCCTCACACGGATCACAAAGCATCAATTTCTCCAAGTCAATATGCTTACTGAGTAGCCAGACCCTTAGGTTCCCACATTGCATTGGCTTTCAAATTCATAATGTTTTAAATCTATTCTTTGTCCCAACAAATACTTACAGAACATTTAATGTATCTATGTATTACTCAAACTGTTAGGAATAAAAATACAAATGATACAAAATGCTCTCCTTTTATCTACTAAGGAGACAAAAAAAATCAGACAACAGAAGTATAGTGGCATGATGTAATGCAAGAAGTAGTTAAGAGTACACTAAAGCAGGGTAGGGAATAGTGGACGTGTGGGGAAAAGATGCTTCAAGGGCAGGATATTTATGCCACAGTATGAGCAAAGTGAGGAAATGAGGCTTACAGCCACTTTCCCAAAAGATATGTGGGAAGAAAAGACACTTAGTTAGATGAGCATGAACAAGGTCACATAACTTCGTGGGCAACGGAGTGAAAGAAATGGAACCAGAGGCTTAGGGGCTTACAGGGTGCTGTAGATCACACAATAAAATGGCTATTTTATTAAAAAAACTATAGTGTATTCATTTTGAATTTCTGCATAACAAAATGTGGCTAAAAAATTTAAGGGATTGGTGGATACCTGTGACCCCATCACTTGGAAAGCCGAGATATAAAGATTGTGAGTTTTAGGCCAGCCAAGGCTGCATAATAATATCTTATTGCAAAACATAACAAAAATAATTTCATGAACAATCCTTACCAGTCAGGAGCTGAGCAATTAACTATACTTTCTACACAGAACTTCAAAAGGATAATATCAGACAGCATCTAGCTATATTCTACTTCTAAGTGTGTAAAGAAAGAATATATTCTCAGCTCCTTCAAGATGTTTGAAAATCATCTTTACCTTCAGATGCTTGACTCCTATCCCATCCTATTCCCCATTTAGAAGATAGTCTCTCAGATTCTTGCTATCCACAACAGTGTAGCAATTCGCTTCCAGCGTTGTGTGTCTGGTTCAGGTACCTCTGTCTTCTGATCAAGTCAGGCCAGGATATTGCTTCTTATGATTAATTCAGAGTTAATTGATTTGGGAGTTTAATTACATCTGAAAATCCCATTATCATCACAAGGTCTTCTCAGATTCAAGGGCAATGTTTATATTCCACTCAAAAGATGGAGTTTAGAAGGAGAGCTTAGAATTCTGTCTACACTACATGGGAAGTCAGGGATTCAGAGCATGGTAAATTAACTCCCTGCAAGTTTTGACTTGGTGACGTTACCGAGATTTCTATGCAGTAGAGTTTCGATAAACAATATTGCCACTGAGGTGAGTCAAGAGGCTATTGCTATGGTATAGGCAATATTGGATGAGAGAGTGTATGACTTAGATTCCAAGGCAGAGTCACTAGCTTTGGTGTATGGGACATGAATTCTGTGCTTGGAGAGCACAAAGCTTGTCATCACAAGTATCAAATGATGATAGCTTCTCAATTTTTAAAAAGCCACTGGACAAAGGCTGAAAGTATGTGCTTACTAACCTGTGGAGGTTGTTGCTCACTGCCTTATGTTACTGGATGTGACAGGAATGCTGTTCCTGTGAGAAACTTCTGCTATTTCGAAAACTAACTTACCATTTCCTTTAAGCCTTGGCTCTATCATAATTTAGAGAGAAGCCCCACCAACCTCATCAGTTGAGGTGCACATAATCACCATGTTGAAGAGCACTCTTGGCACCCGTTATCTACTATGTAAGTTTTTGTTTGCTTGTGCAGTTCCCGTACTGACACACATTGTATCTAAAAAGACTGCACAAAAAGAGAAGCACTGTGAAGATGGAAACCACCAAAACCATAATGCCTTGCACATAAATGTCTCATTATGTCTGCAGTCAATAAATGACAAGTCTCTAAATTCACTCTATCCATCAGTAATACCTAATCCCAGTCAAACATGCAACAGCTAAGGATGTGATGACCAGCCATTCTTTTGTTGGTAAGCACAGAGGATAAAGCACTGATCTGCAGCTCAGTGAGAGATATTTTGAAGAGATAGCATTGTCCTGGGGTCACAGCTCCAGTGCCATTGATTCATCCAGATGGGGGTGAGTACTAGATCAAGGCTCTTGAGAGGTCCACGGTGGAGCCTTCAAATGATTATTCAGTTGATAATTTGGCCAACTATAGCTGATTGCTACCTGAGCTCTTAAAATAGAACTCACACTGTAAAAAAATAGTTTGTATCCTGCTGGAAGAGCTCCACACCCTTTGGGGAAGTATTCTGGTTAGTTTTTATTTTTAATTTTACACAAATGTAGAGTTATCTAGGAAGAGGGATCCAAAGCATTACCTCCAGCAGGATGGCCTAGAGGATTAACTTGGTTGATGGTTGTTGTGGGAGGGTTCATCCACTATGGGTAAAACAATTCTTAGGTAGGAGGGTCTGGGCTATGTAAGAAAGCTTGATGAACGAAGAGCCCTAGAGAGCAATCCATTCCTCTGTGGTTTCTCTTTCAAGCTCCTGCCTTGAGCAACTGCTTTAGCATCTCTGGTCCTATCTACTTCATTTATTTATTTGTTCATTTACTTACTTACTTACTTACTTACTTACTTACTGTGGTGGTTTGAATATGCTTGGCACAGGGCATGACACTATTAGAAGGTATGGCCTTGTTGGGGTGAGGGTGGGCTTTATAGTTTCCCGGAAGCTAGGCTTCTCCTGCTTGCATTTGGAAAACGATGTAAAGCTCTCAGTATCTCCAGCTTCATGCCTGCCTGGACCCTGCTGTGCTTCTTGCCATAATGCTAATAGACTGAACCTCAAAATTTGTAAGCCAGCCCCAATCAAATGTTGTTCTTGGTCATGTTATGTCTTTACAGCAGTGGAAACCCCAGCTTACTTACTATGAGATGCTGGCCTGAGATTTACCAAATAGGCTAGGCTGGCTTTGCACCTGACTTTACCTGGTCTGAGCTGGGATTACAAGCACATATCACCACACGTAGGTTTTGTAAGTGAGTTCTCAGAGATCAAACTCAGGTCCCTATGCTCATGTAGCAATCACTTTCTGACTGAACTATCCCCTCAACCTCAGTGTTCACTTTGTACAAGAATGCCTTTTCATTCTGCTTTTTATAAGACAATACTCTAGGCATCATTATGGTGCAGGGACATTAAAATATTTCTTAACACTTCCCTGTGTAGTAAGAATATGACTGGATCTAGACTATTGAGAACAGCTAGGGTCAGAACGGCTGCACACACTTTTCCAATTGTAAATTGCCTTCAAAGTTAAAAGAAGAAAACTATAGTGTTCACAGTGCAATGCAATTTCATTTCTGTTGCCCATAACCATACTCATTTGTATAATTTCCACTGCAAAACTTGTCATAAAAGTAGCCCTTTGTTTCTTTTATCTAAATAATGCAGTTTCTTAAAATTGTGCCTTATTGTTTCTTGTCTCTAGTTCTTAGGAACTCACAAAAACTCTAAAAATGCCACTAAACTAAATTGGTGACAAGATGGAGTTAACCTTACTGCTCTCTAAAAGGTAAGAAAAAACACTATCTTGACAGAATCTTAGCAGCACTTTAGAGGGCGAAGGGTCAGATTGATTATATGTGTGGTCTGGAAGTGTAGGAGAAGGCAGGACTTTTGCTGTGGGAGTTGATTAGTGATGGATGGTGTCTATGCTAGAACAGTTATGTTTGGTGAAGATGGCAAGGGTCACCCAGAAGTGAGACATCATTGTAAAGTTGAATATCTGATGTGTATTTAGATATCTTATTATGGATAATTAGGATTTTTCTCGATATGAAAAACATAATGTCACTTATTTGTGAGAGAAGCCACTTGGGAGAGTAAAATATTAAACATTAAAAATTATTAAAACAGAATTACTGCAGGCAGTGAATGGCGTTGCCCTCTCAGCGTGTGAATATTAAAAATATTTCTTAACCCTCCCCTATGTAGCAAGAATATGACTGGATCTAGACTATTGAGAACAGCTAGGGTCCGAACGGCTGCATATACTTTTCCAATTGTAAATTGCCTTCAAAATTAAAAGAAGAAAGCTATAGTATTCACAGTGCAATGCAATTTCTAAATTCACAGTTCACATTGCACTGCTTCTAAAATAAGTGCAAATGTTAAGATTATTGATTCAGGTAGAGTTAAGGTTTCCTAATTTTGGCTAAGGGCTAAGGGCTGATGAAATGATTTGTGTCAGATGGTACTAATTACCTTTTTTGTGATAAAATGCATTGAAGGAGAAAACATCCACTGTGACTCAAGGTTTCTGAGAGTTCAGTCCCTATCTTCATCACCCATGAAGCCCATCAGCCACGGGTATATATCATAGAGAATATTATTCACTTTATATTGAACAGAAAGCAGAAAGAGGGGGACTGGTGACCAGGGGCAACCAGCAACAGAAAGACCTGGTGGCCCATTACATCCACCGTGAGCCTACCTCCTAAAGTCTCCAGAGCTTCCCTGGATAGTGTACCCACTAGAGACCAGACATAGACCATGCAAGCCTATGGGGACAGTTCATGTTGGATCCACAGTGGGCACTGAGTGCAGCCTACGTCACCCCATCTAGCAGGGTCTTTGTTCTTCATTCGCTTTCCCTCTGGACATTTTGTAGTATAACCATGCTTTTGGTCCTGGGATGGAAATGGCAGGCTTACCCAGGAATTCATTACTGTGCTTTTATTCATTCTAGTAGAAATCTTTGTAAAATATCATGCTTTCATGTAGAATAAACCCATGCTAACTACTATATAGTTCTTATTAAGAAACATCTACCCATTTCCCACAAAGCGTTTATGGCACCTGAGTCACTGCCTTACACCTCAGGGAACAGGTTTGTATCTACTTGATTTTATTTCACAGACTATAATTCATTGTAAGTGCTTTGTGGACATGTTAGGAATATTCTAGAAGTAAATTCATAGCCACTTTCTTTAAAAACTACTCCTTGGGAATCAACTGAAAGCAGAACAAGCAGTTTTCTATGAATTTGACCCTTTTCAAAATCCATCACTCTTGTCCTGCAAGCCAAGCTCACTTCAGACATTAAAAGCTGATTGAATTTCTTCTTCAAACATGTTTCACATAAACTTTTCACTATTCTTCCTGCTAAGGACAACTAAATCCCGGAGGAAATGAATATGGCATCAAGAAACTAAAATTACAGAAAAAATACCCAAGCATAGCAATTATTGTTGACTACTTGGGTGAGGCAGTAACCTCTCTGCTTTCAAGTTAGAATGGTCATGGTTTTTTTTTATAGTGCTTTAATATTTTGTTATTTACTAGTATCATATTAAGCAAAGTATTATGAAATAAAGATACATGAAATGGTAAAGTTAGAATAGCAATGAATGAATATGGAAGGTTAGGTGCTTTCCAAATACAAGATTTAGAATGGCTGTAAATAACTTGCCCCATGGCTCATATGTTTATTCAAGTCCATGCTTCTAGAAGGTTTGGGAACAGCTTGTTCTTTTTTTCATCATCATAAACATTTCATCTGCCGATTCATTTATAATGTTAAGCTGTTTTCAAATCCTTTCACCCCCTTTTAAGTGGTCTTTCTCTGTATCTCTTATTTTACCTTTTTTTGGAAGTTTTTTTATGGGCCATGAACTATTTAAAATTTCTTGAGTTTAAGTTTTTGTCAAAATAATTATACATGCATACACATATACACAACTACACAAATACTTTTATAGGATATTTTTTCATATACCATGTGAGAATTTATCACATACACACACATATCACAAATATTAATGAAAAGAAGAAGGGACCAAGGAGGGGTACACAGGAGGATTTGGAGGGAGGAAAGTGAAGGGGGAAGTTATGTAATTATATTGTGAACTCAAAAAATAGATAATAATTTTTAAAAAGAGCATTTTTCTGTCTCTCCTAGTGTACAGCTTTCAAGTATTTATGCTGTCATTTGATTCAATAATGTATTGCCCTCCCTTATTTAAAAAAAGTGATGATTTGCTTGTAATTTTCCACTATTTTATATAAATGCTCATTACTTTTAAGGCTATGTGATTTTGATGCTGTCTAAATCTTACAAAGGTTATAAAATTGATCTGCCTATGTTTCCACCACACATTTCTTAGCTCTAACGATCGCTAACAAGTTGAAATGCACTCACAAAGAGTTCATATCATATTAGCTCCTCATTTTATCTTGTAACCCATTCTTCCTGAAACTCATAAATTCAAGGTTGAAGTCAATAAAACTGATTGTAAAACATTCTGGGAAAGATATATGTACACTCACCTTATAATAACCATAAAAGTGTATAGTTGTCCCCATAAAAACTGATGCTGTAATCTGATCCCTGTAAGCTCTTGGAAAATCTCAAGTGTAAGCAATATGGACCTGGTTTTACTCATGAGAGATTATATATTGAGGGCATGAAGCAGGAAAGAAATCACTCTACAAACATTATTTTTTTCTTTTTCAATATGAATATATATATTCTGACACTCTTACTTATTTTTAGAAAAATCAAAGTAAATTTTGATCAATAAAGGGTGAGCTTACTCACGACAGTAGTTCTAGCATATGGCATTTATTACTTCTTCGTTAAAAAAACAGTTAAGATCTTTTTTGTGATGATATAATTCCTTCTTTATAAGTGATTATTGGTATTGCAAATATAAATATCATTTTAATTTATTTAGTGTGTTTGTGTACATGTGCATTAGAAGACCTTCTGCAGAAACTGGAATTGCTTATAATGTTCCCCAATAAAGGCTCAATGATTGTACCTTGCATTAGTTGAGAACTAGTATCTCACAGTTGAGTATTGTAACTATCACTGTGCTGTATACGGTTCAGCATCATCTTTGGTAGAGCAACTGGATGCAAGGTCAGTCTTCCCCACTGCCATTTTGACTCCAAGTTGCTAATTTAAACCCTTTGATATCTACTCTCCTCATTTCTAGAACCAAAATATTAATTTTCCTTTCTAGCTTAATAGATTATAGTAAGAAGCAAATTTATGTAAATGAGCCAAAAGTTTGGGTTTTCAATGCAAAGTTTCTTCTACTGTGGACTTAAAAATATTATTGACTCTTAAATTTTTTTTGACAGACTGATCATGTTCTTTTGAGAATGTAAGTCTCGGACTTAAAAAGTATTAAGTCTTCAGTTTGAGAAAAAAAATTTCCAAAATGTATTTTGAGGTCTGAGCTGAGTTTTGATTGCTGTTTTAATATAACTTTTAGTTAAAAACTTAACTCTAATGGATGTCAGGTCTTCCATTTTCTTTACAAGTTACATTATTAAACTGTGTTACTCTCTAGAGAGAATGCAGAGAGGAAATGAAATGCCATTCTTACGTTTAGCAATACTTTTGTCTGTTCTTTTAGCTTGACCATTCAAGGTGAACCCTCTTCAAAGTTCATCTTATCCACTACATTAACCTTGTTGTGTTTCTTTTAGAACACTCTCTTCTGATATGTGAGTCATGGGGCATATGGTCCCTTTATCGGAAGCTAAGGAACAGATGTGTGGTTTAGTGAGTACACACAAACACGTGAAGGTCAAAGGCTGGTGGCTCACTGCTTTTGCTCTGTGCTAGAAAGGATAGAAATGACTCACTTGGTTGGGAAATTTATTCTTTGAAACAGCAACATCACAAAAACCATCATTTTATTTATTTTTCTATGAAATCAGTCCATGGAATGTACGCACATTATTAACACAAAATGAACTCAGCTTTATATGCATAATTTGCTTATTTCTTTAATAATTAAACAGAAGGAGCCTGTGAATTTGAAATGGGGGGACATGGAAAGAACTGGAGATTACAGAGATGGGGAGAAATGATGTAAATACTGTTTCAAAATTCTCAAAATTATAAATGCAAATAAAATTAAACAATTTTAAAAACATCAAATTGGGTGGTTAGCGAAACGGGATTGGGTCTAGAAGGCATTGGGGGTGACCATAATCAAAACTGGTTTTATGAAGTTCTCAAAAAAATTAACAAAATATAATTTTTCCAATAAAGACAACAAATGAAACTGTATCATTTTGAAAGCAATAAAATCTCTTTTCACTATTCTGTGTTTTATTTTTAAAATCAAAGCCTCCTGCCCTGGCTTCTACCCCCACGTTCCAATTTTAGAGACATCAGACATCGGTGTTAGGGAAGCTTAATAAAGTAGTCCCCACAGAAGGAAGTCATGCCCTCTCCCTCTATCAGAAGTATGAGGTATTCATGCCTACACAATGAAACTCAACACTTTAAGTACAGAAATGAGACCACTTTGTACTTGAAGGTATCTTAAGCCTTTGGACTGTTTTCTGTCAACTCCTACAACTTCCTTTTTTCATGTACAAGCAAGAAGAAAATTAGACTTGCTCAGCAACCTGAAAGACCAGTGGGAGGAGGAGAGGTTTGCTGTGTGAATTGAATTCTAAAAATTATACCCATTCAGAATATTGGATACAACTGGTTGATTCTCCCACACCTCTGCTTTCACAAGTAACTGAAAACAAGTCAATTCACTTTGTACACCACTCCAGGATTTAACTTCAAGAAACTGTCTCATGCCTTCTCTCCCCAGTCATGAAATCACTTGTCACAATGAAGACTTTCTCCATTATTCTAATGATATTAGCAAACATTTTATCAGTTCTTCTAATCCCGCTGTCTTGGGCAGATTTTAGAGGGTTTTTGGACTTCTGGAGTTACTGCTCAATGTTTGTCTTAATGACTTAATGTGTAAACCTGCTTATGCATTTTCATTTGTGGTTTTGGGATTTAGTTTTGCCAGCCTCTAAGATGAGGAAGAAAAGAAAACAAACATAAAGGTTCTCAAAATCTGCCCCCATTACAGATGAATAAAATTATAAATATGCATATTTTTACAGACTTTTGAAAATAGAATTTCCTTCCTGCTATTTACTGCTAAGTGTTCTTTGCTCTTTTCTTTCCTCCCACCATTGACCTCTTAGTAATAGAAAATGGTAGCATCAAGCATATGTTCTAATGAGATACCTCCTCCTAGAAATTCTCATTTTAAATGCTAGGGTTATGATCTCATAAATCACTTTCCGTATGCGGTTAGCAGGAAGGAGGACATTCTTCGCTGTTAGTGGAGATTTCTTACCCTTGAAATTGCATTTTGCAGACTGTGCCTAAGGCATACTCTACACTGCATTTATGTTGTCAGGTGATATTATAAACATACATATATATTAACTTTTTAAACATATATTTTCTTACTCATTTTCTCAAGAGTCATAAAAAGCTCCTGAGTCAATGCTCAATTCCCAAGACTCAGATTGGTTTGCAGAAAAATGAATCTGATAGATGCCAGTGGCTACCCAATTTCCATGGATGGGGTTTTCTGATGCACTGTCTTTCTTGATCAAATGGACTGATTGCTATAAATTTTCAACTTATTTCCTTGTACATTTAGGCATTCCCTTTCAGTTCACTGTTTTTCAGGATTGAAACAGTTCTTTTGGGTGGTCTTAGATTATGAGTCAAAATAATAACTTTACAGAGTGCTTTAAGTTCCAACTTCTATTTCCTCACAGAAAACTATGGGCTGTGGATTTCCTGAATTTAATCAAAAGCAGTTAATTCTGTCATTCTAATTCATAATTTCATACAAATGCCAATAGATATATACTAATAACATGGAGTAGTTTCTAGTGAGTGAAATAGAAAACAAATCAAAAGGATATTTGCCAATACTCTGGTGTGTTACTGACTTGGTGTACACTTACTGATTGTGACCTGCCCTGGTGTGTTACTGACTTGGTATACACTCACTGACTGTGACCTGCCCTGGTGTGTTACTGATTTGGTATACACTCACTGATTGTGACCTGCCCTGGTGTGTTACTGACTTGGTATACACTCACTGGTTGTGACCTGCCCTGGTGTGTTACTGATTTGGAATACACTCACTGATTGTGTACTGCACTGGTGTGTTGCTGACTTGGTATACACTCACTGATTGTGTACCTGCAATGCATCCCAGCTGTGTAGAGGTGACCCTCTTGTGGAGAAAAGCATCCCTCCGCCCCTTAAAGATTCCTTTCAAATCCATTAACAGATTTCACATACTGGCAATATGGGGACAAGGGTGGGAGGGGGGTGGGCTGAAAACCTAAGAAAAATTTAAGGGGAGAGCAGAAGAGAATGCTTCATTTGGAAGGTAATCAAGTTGTAAATCCTTAAATTAATTTTCAGGGTGAACACTTAGATTTGTTAAAATAAATTAAAATGCAATTTGAAGTATGAAGTCAGATTGCTGACTGAAAATGATAGGGTTACCTTTGTGGACACAAAACTGGATGAAGGAAAGGGATAACATTGAGATGTTAGCACTGGTGTAACGTTTAGTGTATTTCCAGGCATCTATTGAGGAGTGTGGCAATGCACAGTTTCACACAGGCATGTTATATGCGCGTGCCCTGTGAATGTTCCATAATGACCTTCCTCCTTGATTGGCATGTGCCTTTAACCCCACTGTTACGGTAGACCACTGCACAGACCTGGACTCCCCTCTCCTAGCTTCTCGGCTAATGTTCTTTTCTTTCTATGATATTTAATTTTGTATCTTAGAGTCTTTAAATTTAATTGTGCCTTTTTGACATGGATTATATGATATTTTAATATTCACGTACAAATGTACATGGTAAAAAGATCACAAGTAAACAGATTAACTTTCTAGAATCTATCTTTTGAGAAGGCATGATAATAGCATGTAATTTTACCATCTTAGCACAATTTCACATGCATGTTTCCCTCCCTCTACTCCTCCTAGTCTTTCCCCACCCCTCATTTGGATGCAATCTCTTTTGGTCACTATGAGATAATAATAAAATGAAACAAAATGTAATAAGATAAAACAAAATATAATAAGATAAAGCAAAAATGAACAAATAGGAATAGAATAAAACAAATAAACAGAAGGAAAAAGAGCCTAATATAAGGCACAAGGAACAGAAACACAGAAATATACGTGTTCACCTACTGAGGAATCCCATAAAAACACAAAAGCAGAAATCATAACATATATGCAAAGGACCTTAGGGAAAATAAATAAATAAATAAGTAAATAAATAAATAAATATTTTAAAAGCCCTGACATTAAGTTTTGAGACAAAGAACCTCCAAAGACATTGTTGAGTTCATCTACTGCTGGCCGTGTACTCTACAGCTAAGAGTAGTCTGTTTCCCCAGTGAGACTGACTCCTTGGGAGAAAACAAAATTTTCATTTGCAAGTGGTTATCAATTGGAGATAGCTTCTGGACTAAGCAAAGGGAAATGCACCCACTTTTCCTTTCAACTCTAGGGCCCCATCTTGTGTAGGCCCTGTGCAAATGGCCTGTTTCTGTCTGTGAGATTATATATGTGTCCTTATTGCTTAAGGCCTTGTTCTCCACAACCCCTGGCTCTTACACTTTTTCTGTCTTCCCTTCAGCAGGGTACCCTGGGCTTGGAGGGGAGGAATATGATGAAGACAACTGTTTAGGGCTGAGTGTTCCAAGGTCACCCACTCTGCATAATGTCCTGCTGTGGGTCTCTGTATTTGTTTCCATCTACTGCAAGGGGAAGCTTCTCTGATGATTGCTGAGCAAGGAAGACATTAATCTCTGAGAACAGATAGAAGAATGTTATTCAGAGTCATTTTATTGTTATGTTCCTTTAGTAAAACAGTATTATTTATATTTTCCCTGTTCCCTAGGTTATCTAGTCTCAGGTTCTTGGTCACTCAAGCAGTTTCAGTTATAGGTTTCATCTTGTGGAGTTGACTATAAATCATATCAGAGAATGGTTAGTTACTACCACAGACTATGTGCCTCCATTGCACCTGAGTATCTTACAGGCACGCCACGATTGTTGATAGAAGATGGATTTGTAGCTAAGTGAGTGCTTATGTTTCACTTTCTGTAGCATGTAAAATATTTTCCAGTACCTAGAACACCATAGGGATGAGAGATTTTCATAGGTACCAGCTCAGCTTCTTAGTATTCAATGAGTTGGGTCAGTGCTGTCTTCAGCAATAGTGCCCTGTGGTCACTTTGTGGAGAACAAATTGTGTGTCAGTTTCTGAAGAGCCAAACTATACAGCCTTGGCAACAGCCTGGGTTGTTTTGGGATTCCCACAAAACCCCTTTGGCCAAAACTAAATTAGATGTAGCCCATTACCCAGAACTGGAAACTTCATTTGATGATAAGATATGACATGACAATTTTGTTGACCTTAGTCCTGATTAAAACTCCATAATTCATTGTATATGATATAACTTCTTGGTGCTAGTTTATCAAATTATCTTTATTTTACATATATGAGCGCTTTCCTACATACATATCTGTGCCCCGTGTGGATGCCTGGCTCCTGGGTAAGCTAAAAGAGGGCATCTGATCCCTGTGACTAGAGTTATGGACAATTGTAAGCCACTATGTGAATACTGGGAACCAAACCCAAGTCTTCTGCAAGAACTACAAGTGCTCTAACAGCTAAGGCATCTCTCTGACCTCTCTTGGAGGTTTTTATATCTATCTATAATTGAGACAATGACATCTATTTAATAAGGTCCCTTTTATTCTAGGTTTAGAAAATTATGTAGGAAAATACCTGATACACACTCAACAATGGTTTAATTGTCTATATAAATTACTATGTAGTTTTCTCTAACAGCTTTGCCATTTCCCAGCAGTTCACAGTCCTCATTCCCAGAGTACTTCCTGTGTTAAGATAGCTGCTCTATTGAATGCTATTGTATTTATATACTACTCTGCATTCAGCTGAAAGTTTATGCTTAGAATTTAGGTACAACACCAAGATCAATATCATATTTTATTTAGAATTTCACCATTTAAAGCAAGTCCCATGTATTCTCCTATGTAACCATATCACTAACAATTGTTTCACACCTGTTTTAGTTAAGATTGCTTGTGGAACTTCAAAGACGTTGACAGGAAAACTAAATAAATAAATAAATAAATAAATAAATAAACAAACCTGCCTTTTAAGAAGGTTTGTAATTGATTAATTTCTTCCATTTGGAACTTGTAAAACAATTCATGATTGTGTCAAATGAGAGTTTTATTAAAGTTAGAGGTCATTTTGAAGAGGGGCTAACTTATTATTTCTCAGACAAAGTTCTGTTTCTCTCAATCCCATTTGTATTAACCAATAAAGTGACCCATAGGGATGGGTAGCTTCCATTCTTTCCTTTCTCTCCACATTTTCAATGTACATTTTATTTATTCTAGTTACTAATCATGTTATTTAGTTTGGTTTGCTCACAGTTAGCAATAGACTCTTAACTTGTGAAGAGCTTGTGGTGCTTCTGTAACACACATCTCTTAACGTCTGAGTATTCTAGCACACTACTTCCTTCCTTTTTAGTTAGTTTGATCATTTTTCCTCATTGGCAAAAGATTGGGTCTTTAATAACTTAATTCATTAATGTTTTTCAGTTATTTTAAACAAAGTTACATAGCAAGATTCTTACCCAAACCCACAAAATACTACAAAGGTCACTGAAGACCCAATCATTTAAGAATTCCAGTTAAGCTATTTTACAAGTACTTACAAATATCTTCAGTGTTTTAAAATAAAAATAAGAATAAAGACACTTAAAATTATAATGCAGCGATAAATTAGAAACCTATTTAAAATGCATTAATACACCTGTGATGTTTGGTTTGTATATGCTTGGCCCAGGGAGTGGCACAATTAGTTGTAGCCTTGTTGGAGTAGTTGTGTCACTGTGGTGTTGGCTATAAGAACCTCATCCTAGTTGCCTGGAAGCTAGTATTCTACTAGCAGCCCTCAGATGAAGATGTAGAAGTCTCAGCTACTCTTGTACCATGCCTGCCATGCATGCTGCCATGTTCTTGCTTTGATGATAATCGACTGAACCTCTGAACCTGTGCCAGTACCAATTAAATGTCCTTATAAGAGTTCTCTTGGTTTGTTTGTTCACAGCTGTAAAACCCTAAAACAGAAGTTGAACCAGGGACTGGGATACTGCTGTGATAAACCTTAACAGGCTTCTGTCTGGAAGAATGTGGATTTTGGAACTTTGGATTTGGAAAACAGTGAAATGCTTTAAATGGAGCTTAATGGGCTATCCTAGTAGGAATATGGAAGATGTTGTTACTGAGAGTGGTTTGAATTGTGCAGACTTGGTCCAAGAGGTTTCAGTGGAGAATTTCAATATGTGGCCTAGAGACTGTTTTTGTGGTATTTTGGTGAACAATGTGGCTACTTTTTGCCTTTGTCTAAAGAGTCTGCCTGAGGCTAAGATGAAGAGACAGATTAATTTCATTGACAAAGGAAGTCTCAGAAACTCTCATTGTAGACTGTGTTCTCTGGTTAAGTCTAATGAAGAACATTTTAATCAAACAGCAAGCTGAGAAAGGAAAAATACAAAATATATGGTTCAAGTATTAAAGGGGCACCCATATTAAAATGAAATGGAGCTGAATCTCATGTGTTCAAGGATATTGAATTGAATTAAGGGAGTAGTGACCTCAGGACAAGATCTCACCCAGCTAAATTTAGCTCCAGGCATGGTAGTACAAGCCTTTAATCTCAGGAGGCGAAGACAAGCAGATCTCTGAGTTCAAGGTCAGCCTAGAACAAGTTCTAGGTGAAGAAAAACTTAAATCTAGCCTTGGTGGACCACACTTTAATTCCAGTGCTTAAGAGACAGACATGCAGATCTTTGAGTTCAAAGTCAGTCTATGAAGCATGTTCCAGGACAGCCAAGCTTAGGCAGTGAAGGAGTTGGGAAACAGAAAGCTGGTGATGATGTAATAGAACAAGGGGCCATGTTCCAGCTCCAGCAAGCAGCAGAACTCAGTAGTTTTGGTCACTGTGGCTCTGGCTTTAGGGTCCAGAATAGAAGGGACTACTGGGACAATTGAGGCTGGTTAGTTGGAGCTAAGAAATTAAGGTGATTAAGAAGAGACCAGAGTTACTGAGGTGAAGTCTTCTGGGAAGCATTTTCTGAGAACACAAAGAAGCCATGTTTCAGTTAACCAAGGTTGTACCTCCTGCAGCAGCTGTACTTGGTCATATGTAAGAGTCGCCCAGGTGGTACTGGTTTTGAAGGCGTGAAGGCATCTTGAAGAACAGCTAAGGTTTGGCACTGTGAGAGGCCAGGGAAGGCCAATAGTGAAAGTTCTGCCCCAGTTGCAGTTGAAGGCCCAGGACTGAAGGGGTTATGCAAAGGAGTTGAAACTTGGCACCATGAAGAGAGCCTATGAGAACCTATAGGTAAAGCCTAGTTGCAGTGGAAGACCCCAGTGTATTGGAGATGCCAGTATCAGGGGATGATCACTAAGAACAGCAGCAGCAATGGAGTAGATCAATCTGAGCTTAGAGTACTCTAGAGGGCAGAGCTGGAGAAGTGATGCCAGCCCTTTGGAGGAGCCCATAAGATCATATTTGGATCCCAGACATTGGAACAAGAAGCTGTAACATTGAAGTTGCCATGGAGATCCCAAGATGTTCGAGCTGTCAGAGCCATGGACTATCTGCTGAGGAAATCTGCTAACAGAGAGTGGAACCAGCCCATAATAAAGAAGTTTGTTGCAGTCAACAAAGATGAAAAAGGAATTGTAGGTCTGAAGACTGGTTTGACATCAGCCTTGAAGATGCAGAGCATGGAGTTTGCCCAGATGGTTTCCTGTCTTGCTTTGGCAATTACAATTAAGTGATTGGATGAATCTCAAAAGAGACTTTCAATTTTGAACTTTTAACATAGTTGAGACTCCTATAGACTTTGTGGACTTTTGAACTTGGCCTAAATGTATATTGTATTATGCTATGTTTAGGTATGCCCTCCATAGACTCATATGTTTGGATGAGCCTATGTTTGCTCAGCCCAGGGAGTGGCACTAATAGAAGGTGTAGTCCTGTCGGAGTAGGTGTGTCACTGTGGGTGTGGGCTATAAGACCCTCATCCTAGCTTCCTGGAAGCCAGTATTCTGTTACCAGCCTTCAGATGAAAATGTAGAACTTTCAGCTCCTCTTGTACCATGCCTGCCTGGATGCTGCCGTGCTCCTGCCCTGAAGATAATGAACAGAACCTCTGAACCTGTAAGCCAGCACTAATTAAATGTGCCAATAAGAGTTCCCTTGGCCATGATATCTGTTCACAGCAATAAAACTCTGACTAAACAACAAAGACTTATTTTATGATAACAAAAGGTATGTGGGAGTAAAATAAGTATCAGTTGACTTAGATTTATGTAGATACACCAAGCGGCCACGATGGCACACATCCAATACTTGGGAGAAAGAGAAAGAAAGTCAGGAACTCAAGGCCAGTCAGAGCCTGGGTTATACAGTGAGCCTTTGTCTCAAATATTAACAACAAATATACATGCAACAAAACCAGAAATATTATAAAAATGTCAAAAGGTAACTATAAGCTACTGAGTTCAAGAGAGGGAACTCTCGATATGTAAAGATCATGAAGAAAAAAATATTCTTCTAAATTGCTTTAAAATCTCAAATTGCTCTAAGAATTTCCAAAAAAATATAAGACATGTATTTTCCCCCAGGGTAAAAGATGGCTGTAGATATCTAGAAGTTAATAATAAATAATAAATTATAAATTAAAAACCATAGCTACAGAATTGTTTCTTACAAAGTAGTAGACAAAAGAGGAAAATAAAAATAATTTAAATATTCAAGAACCATCAAAACACATACACTGTAGAAAATTCAAGCAGTAAATTCTTCACATACTGATTTCTTACTTTAAGGAGAAAAACAGAAAATGAATTAAATGTCTTTACTCTGAACTAGATAATCTTCAGCAATGATGTCATAGCCTCTTCTGAGGGAAACAACCTACTGACTGATTGTCCACACAGGAGGAGGCTCTGTTCTGCATGCTTTTCCCCAGACATGGGTAATTAACTGGGCCAGAGGTCAGCTTGTGGCTTACGAACATGCTTAAGTTAAATAGTAACCAGTGAAAAACAGTGGAAAAAAGATGAACGGGATTATTATTATATACTATATTAAGTTATTACACTTCTAAACAATGTACATTTGTGTATGAGTTCAAATGCACTCCAGTATGTAAAAAACAGACTGGCAGGAAAAGAGAAACTCTGCTTTGGTGCTTAAGTGTCCCCCCCAAAAAAAACAGTCCTCTGACATTCTAGCTACTGGTAAACACAGTTCCCACGTTGGGTAAGAAAGAGAAGCCAACCAGTCTGACTGTTGGGAGAAGCGGGGAGAGAGAAACATGAAACAGTTTTTCCTGGTGCTGACTTCATCAGAATTCAAACTATCCTGGCGGCTGTTTTCCATATCAGGATTCTGCATCACTTCCATTATTAGCAGTAGATTGTGAGGGGCTGGAGTCCTTTTGTACCACGGTAGCATCAATGCATGCTTCTTACTCAGCGACTACAGAGAAAAATAAAAATGCCACATTATCAAGCATCTCGGTGTGTCCTGTTAAAAAAGTGAACTCCTACTGCAAGTTTTCCTGCTCATTAAGAAGAAAGGGCCTTTTCAGGGTTGACATAGTCTTGGACAAATAGCGATGCTACACATTTCTGCCTTATGAGCCATCGAAAAGTTTTGTAGAAGTTCAGCCGAAAGCACACCCAGCTATTTCTCTTCATGTTTTCTTTGCGTGTTTATTTGTAAAGTTGCTCATAATACAGAAGGGGTGAAATTAATATTTAATTACAAGAGGAGTAAACACACAGAAATAATAAAGTTGGATTTCAGATGGGCAATAGAAACTGTGTGCTGCATGGCACTATACATTGCTAACCAGAAGCTGAAAACTTCTGTTTATTCTTTCAGCCAAATCCAAATAAACTCAGCTCTTACAGTGACTGCTGTCAGAGCTGGAGAGACGGCTCACTGCTTAAGTGTACTTGCTCTCACAAAAGATCCAGGTTCTGTTTTCTCCACCCAAATGGTGGCTCGTAACTATTTGGTAACTCGAGTTTCAGGGGATCAGACGCCTTCCTCTGGCCTTTCTGGCACTGAGCATGGATATGATGCCCTGACATACACATGGGCAAAGCAAAATAGTAAAACCACTAAAATGAGTGGATTTTGCATGCTATGAACTTTATATTTAAGAGAATGTATTTTCTCCTTAGATTGTCAACTGTGCTTTCTTTCCTGAATGTATGAGGAGATACTGTGGAAATAACCAACCTTAGCTACAGAGATATATAGCACATTATCAATGAACAGATTGAGAGCATCTTGCTTTAAAATCCTGAGCACCATTTATTCTTCTAACTCCCTTTCAGTTTACTAGACTGGGAAAATGGCATAGGGGGAAAAAGCAGTTCTACAGAAACAATTCTCACAGAATTGAAAGAGGGCAAAAAGAGAATATGTTTTTAACACCTCAGAAAAGTCACTCATGTTAACATGATTTCAATTTCTCAGGTTGAAATTGAGAGTCAGTACTGTATCAGCTTGATTCAAGTACAGAGGTGGCTTGAACATATAAGTAAGGAGTAGCTAAATGGCTCATGAAGCTAAATTGATGCCTTGGACTTTCCTTCCCCTTGGTTTATCTGTCTGTCTACATGCACGTTTCACCTGCTATAAGAATCTTCTGGAATACTGTTGGTATATACCTATTAGCCGCTGGGGACTTGGCTTATTTTGTTTTTAGATCAGCCATTAAGCACAAAGCGGTCACTATGAATGAATTGGCCTTGGGGCCCACTCCTATACTCATGTTCTTGCAGGAGATCTTTCCTGTATTCTCAGCTATGGCTTCATGTAACAACCTCAGCATGCTCAGAGGCGTTCCAGCTCCCTCTGTTAACCAACTAAGCATCTGCTCCATGATGCTGAGCTAAGCACCGTTGGAATGTGCCTGCCATGTTTCTTCTTCAAGGTACAACTTTAAGCTAAGCATGCTGAGCATCCCTGACAGAGAAACCTTCCAGACAGTCCCACCATGAAGTGATTTCCTATAGCAGCATATGTAGGCTCCCCTAACAAAATCCCCAAGCTTCCTTTGCTTATGAATGACATTGCTGTGGAAATAAACCCAGTGCTCTCCTTGCCTGTTGCAGGAGGTAAGTCTTTCACTCTTCCATGCTTTCTCAGTGCAAGCACCAAGATGTGAATCTGTTGTGTCCAGTCACATTATCTACTCTTAAGCAAATGCTAAGCCAAACAGAGTTGTGACAAAGTAGTAAAATATTGGAATACTTGCCTAGGGATAAAACAGGAGAGCAGATCCACATCACTGGAAGGATCAGGCAAGGGCCAAAGTCAATTAATTGGAGCCTGGTGACACGCAAGTCGTGTTATGAGAAGTAAGGGAATATACTATGGAAGTAGTAAAGTGATATGTGATAGCTCAACTACTATTTGTCCAATTTGACTCTTCAGGAAAGAAAGAAAGAGAGAAAGGAAGGAAGGAAGAAAGGACAGAAGGAAGGAAGGAAGGAAGGAAGGAAGGAAGGAAGGAAGGAAGGAAGGAGAAAGGACAGAAGGAAGGAAGGAAGGACAGAAGGAAGGAAGGAAGGAAGGAAGGAAGGAGAAAGGACAGAAGGAAGGAAGGAAGGAAGGAAGGAAGGAAGGAAGGAAGGAAGGAA
>NW_021604567.1:1522331-1549768 GCF_004785775.1 Grammomys surdaster
GAAGGAAGGAAGGAAGGAAGGAAGGAAGGAAGGAAGGAAGGAAGGAAGGAGTTCAGAAAAACAATTCATGAAGAACTTCTGCCCATGAAGGAAGAAAGCTCTTTCTGTAGTATCTTGCACTGTGAGAGCAAATTTCTGAGCTGTTAAAAGTCTAAAATGAAGAAACCCCAGGAGTGTCCTCTGGACTATCAGAAAGAAAATGACTCAGCAACTCTCCTGATAGGCCAGCCGACTTCTGTCAAGCTGACCTATGATCAGAAGGAATATGGGATTTGGCTCCAACTAACAAAATTTTTTTTTGTGTGTACAAAGTTGTATATTTTTGCTCATTAAATGTACCTTTAAAATCATTCCATAAGAATTCTAGGAAGAAGATGGGCCATTACCACTCCTTTTCCACATGGCAGTATTCCCAAAGGTGCCATGAGGGAGGAAATATGCAGTAAGAGTAATTTTCTAAACAATGCTCTGAGGACGCGCAAGGACATGCTTAGTTAAAGTGTGCCATGACTCACAATGTAAAGCGGAAATCTTGACCTACATTTTAAGGATGGTT
Source organism: Grammomys surdaster (assembly GCF_004785775.1). Taxonomy (NCBI): domain Eukaryota; kingdom Metazoa; phylum Chordata; class Mammalia; order Rodentia; family Muridae; genus Grammomys; species Grammomys surdaster. The sequence goes on from NW_021604567.1 coordinate 1,522,888, forward strand.
TAAGCAGAGAAGAGCTATATAGTCTTAGTGTGAAAAAGAAAACATGTTGAAATTTCCTTCTGCCCTTTGTCTGAGAAAACAACTGGATTTGAAAGTAGAGATAGATTTTGCATATATGCCTTATGATTTCCATCTGTTCCTCTGTTGATAGATACCTAAGCTGATGCCATAACTTGTCCAATGGGAATAAAAGGGTGAAATGAATATTTGCAGTAAAACGGGTTGAACTGGGGCCCATCACATTCAACAAAGTAAGGCAAACTCAAAAAGACAAGTATCTCATGTTTTCACACACATATGCAGGCATGCACACACACACAGAATGAAAGAGAAAGAGGAAGGGGATGGAGAGAGGGAGAGAGAAGGAGAGAGAGAAACTGTTTTAAACTTAAGAATTTATCTTTCTTTTGTAGATGTTGAATGCATATCCATGAATAGCCACAACTTGTTTGCAAAAGTAAATGTCTCGTGTAAACCACTGGTTTATGTTACATTTAGAATTTTTTTATTATGTTTGTGCTTATTTTATTTACCCCTTTTCCTTCATCCTTTGGAGAAAACAATTTCAAGCCAGAGCTCCTTTTAGGCAAATAGGATTCGTTAACACACAGCTTAAATGTCAGGAGAGACTCTCTACCCAACCTGGAGTAACTTGAAGCCAAGGCAGTTTCCAGTCTTGGTAGGAAAGGGTCTACTTCATTCAATCTTTAAATTTTAGGGTTTTTTAAAAGTAAATAATTGCATTTTATTGAAAAGAGAAGGATGATTTCAGTTGAGGAAGTTTTACTTCCAGTGGCACAGAGACTCCAGTGATCACTGAAGTCAGGATTCTGGATGAGGCTGGTAGTTCCCAAGAGGCCCCAAGTGAGAAAATAATACCCAGGAGTGATTCTTTCCAAATGCCTAGCACTCCAGCCCCCATCTAGGGAACATATGAGGAGCCACAATTGCCAGTTTGAGTCAAAATAGAGCCGTTAGTATCCCTAACTGTACATAGCACTTGACAGAATTATGCATAATTTGAGCCAGCCTGCTGTACCTCCCTGTGGAGTCAAATGGAATACAAGACATCACTTTATACTGAATATATATACTGTCTCTTACAATAACCCACATATCCAAAAAATCATGTATACTGAGTTGTGAGGGTCACACATTTCTAACATAAAGTATCTCCATTTGGGTCTGGAAAGATGACACTCCTAATACTTCCAAAGCCTTCCTCTTTCTCTTTATTTCTTTGGTTGCTTCTTCTCCCTCATAGTGCTCCTGTTCCTCCTCCTCCTCCTCCTCCTTGTTCTTTTTTGTTATTGCTGTAAAAGACGAAACTTTTTGAGCTAAAGGTACTGTGCAAGCTTCATCTCAACAGTCGCTTCCACACCTTTTTGATTGGCTCTCAGCATAAGATCCTCATTCTTCTCCCTTGGTGGCTCCAGAATCTCAGACAACAACAAAAAGCATGTATTTGCTTATTGATAATACCCAAGGCCTAAGTGTTCAGTAACATTTTAAAGTTTACTTCCTCTATTTTTGAGAATGTAATTACATCATTTCCCCTTTCTTTTCTCCCTCCAAACCCTCCCATATTCTTCTCCTGGTCTCTCTCAAATTCATCACCTCCTTTTTCCATTGATTGGTGTTACATGCATATATGTAAATGCAAAAACATGTTTTTCTAAATACAGCTTTCTCAGTTTATATGATGTTACTTATAGGAAGACTTGTTTGAATAATATGTTTTCACGCCTGACCATTTGGTACTAGATAACTAATTGCTATAACCTTTTCTAGTTAAGACTATTACTCCCACTCTCCGCATTCCTTAATTGTCTGTAGTTCTTTGAGTATTGTTTGTCTATATGTCTGTTGTCATTTGCTTGCTCAGGTCATGTTTAGGCAGTCATGTTGGTGAGACTTTAAGGGGTGTGTCATCTGACACTACTAGGAGAAACAATATCATAGCTAATTCCCTGATCCTCTAGGAATCTTGTATTTTTTTCTGACCACTGTTGCACAATGATTCCCTGAGCTTTGGGTGTAGGGTAGATGAAGTGTAGTCCTTGTTCCTCATCAAGGAAACTTTAACTCATTACACATGCTACTAAAACCACTTTTGGAGACGTTGATGAAAGTGAAATTCTCTAACTTCAATGAATTCAAACACCTGCAACAAAAGGAACTGAAATTCTTCATACCTTATCATGTGTATTTAATTAGACTCCAAAGCAGAGCCTGGTTTTGCAAACAGGTGCCTATTTCTCTAGTGGGGATTCTCCAAGGGCCTCTAGTGCACATCTGTGAGTGTCAAGACATGAAGCATTTTCTGTAGAGCTAGAACTTCAGCTCTCAGATCAGCAAGAGAAAAGCATTTCCTCAGCTGTTTATTCTTCTAGCAAGGTTTATGGTGTTACCTTGAAGTGACAAATTAAAATGGCTTATAGCTCTATAATACTGTCATTTAAAAGTCTGTCATTATGAACAAATCAGAACCTAGCAGCCTGCAGGAACAGAGCAGTATAAATAAATGATGACTACCTCTAAAAATAGCACACATTTAATTAGGGGACTCTACAATTATTGGAGTAAAGACATTTTTACCCTGTAGGATAGCAAATGCCATTGTATCCACTGATTTCTAGAGACATCAGGTTTCCCTTTGGTATCCAGATCCAACATCACTAGAGCCCCAGTGAGCTGCTAAGTGCATTTGCTGTGCAATGGAAACCTCTTTGTTGTCTCTGTCTTGCAGTGTTTACATACAAAAAGATGACTAGTGCCGTCTGCCTCAGTGTTCCATACACTTGGCTGTGATCAAGTACCAGATGACATATTTATTGACTAACCCTTACCTGTGGAGTTTATTTTCAATTGATTTGAGAGAACTGGAAACAGTAGAATTGTTCCAACGATCAGACATGACATCAATGATTTACTGCAATGCTTCTGTGACTGAGATGGAAATAGGCCCAGAGAGGTTTTCCTCCTGTTACTGCTTTTGTTGGTTTGAAGTGTTGGTTTTGGAAGATTTTAATTCTACCTCTTCTCCTTCTCTTTTTCTGTTGACATGCTTGTGAAATGATGAGACACTTTTCACAGATTTTTCTGGATAAATTCTACAAAAGCAAAACAATTTTAATGTGTTCCCTTAGCTGTAGCTTATCCAAGTAGACACTGCCTTCATTTTCTGTTCTTATGCCAATTGATCAAAATCAGTATTTTAGGTCTGTGAGTAGATATATAGTCATTACTTATAATATAGTCACTACTTATAATATAATCATTACTTAAAATATAGTCATTACTTTAAAGTCTCAGACTGTAGTCTGGGGCATAGTCTTAAAGGAGCAACCTGGCCTGAGAGTCATTTATTTCATATCTCTGTAACCTCAGGGGCTAGTTACCTAATCCCTGTGTGATAAGGAGGGTAATATTTGTAGTACCCATCCTGTGCTTTGCTGCGAGAATCTACGGCCACATGAGAAAATACTTTTAAAGGGCCTAGCACGCAGAAAGCATTGAAGACCAACTGCCGTCAGTCTACATCTGTAGACTACCTGCATCATTCCAGCCAGCTCACCAGGGAAACATTGATTATACGCAACAGTTGAATTTAATCAATAAAAATGTAAAAATTGACTTAAATAAATGTACGTCCAATCCTAAACAACAAGACAACCTGTTTGATGATGGCAAGTTGAAATTTTATTCTTTGGAAAAATTATATACCTGTGTTTATATTTGATAAAGACAGAATTTGGCAGTTAATGATAGGGAGGCCTTATCTTTATAAGAAACATGCTGATTACACCTTTTGAATCTAATGGCAACATATAATTTTATTTTTAAAAAGGCATTGTTTCTGCATATATGCTGTGTACATTATCATATTTTTGTTTCAATTTTGTATCACTCTATTAATATGATACATATTTATTTGAATTATCAGTTGTGTTGTTTTAATCTTAACTTTTCAATCAACTAAATCATTTGGGATGGAAATTGGAGTCTGAATTTCAGGCTGATTAGCCTACCTATTCTTTTAAATATAAATTATTTATAGCTAAAAGAAAATTATAAAGAACCAAAATCAAGTCAGATGTGAAGTGATGTTACTCTTGAAATATTCATAATGTACAATTAAAAGAACTATTGAGGTTAAAATACCAAGTTAGAGTGATGTATGCATCCAGTCAACATTTACAAAACATCTCAATGCACAACTAGTTATAATTCTGCAGGGGAATTAATGACCTTATTTGATTTTCAAAATAGCCCTTGACCTAAATTCTTAAAAGAAAAAAAAACCTCACAGTTTAAATGGGACATCGTGGATAAAATGAGTTAGGACTGTAACAGTTTTCTGGAGAAATAATATACTACTAAAACAATATTTTTTATGTGTTCCAATTTTTTGAAATCTCAGTAGTTTATTTAGTACTATATTTCCTCACTAAAAGAATATCGTTGAGGAGATGCAATGTAACATTCAAAACACACAGTGACATTATTTATTCATTACAGTCATCTATGATGTGTGTGTGTGTGTGTGTGTGTGGTGCATGTGTATGCCTATACCTATGCATGACTAGGTATGTCTTTATTTAAAATTCAGAATTTTCATGCATACTTATAAAAATGCATTTTCCCTTATTAATATATCATCTGGCCTTACATATCTAAACTATTCAGGAAAATGGAATATCTGGGACTAACATTTTGAGACTCTTTTAAGTAAGGGAAAATGAATATTCATCTGTATTACTTTACAAACTTAATAAACTCCATTATTATTTCATAATTCTGTCAATCAAAAAACCTATTAAACTGTATGGCTTTCTCAAAAATAGACAGCAATTGATGTTATAATCTATTTTTATACAATAATACATGCATTTCTGTTAGACAAAGATATATTTATCAAGAGTACAAAATACTCAATTACACATGGAGTTATTAAACTTAAGGCATTGTCGTTAATGTGTTAGTTTTGCTTATGACTCTGTTAGTAGTAATAAAACAAACGTGGGCTCATTCATTTTATATTTCCTATTAAATTTACTGTGTTGAAATTAGAAATAGAAAAATATTTTGGAAGTACAATTAATTTCAAATTGAAGAATAACTTTCTAAATAATATATTGTAAGAAAATAATTAAATGCATAGTGGATTTTTTTACAAGCCATCAGTTTATAGTAAAATTCAAAATGATTTGACAAATTAGAAAAGTCAGATGTTTAAATAAATTGCAATATGATTTCATATGCATAATTAGCTGTAAAAGCTTTTATGTTTATCCCAGATTAGAGAAATGATTTTCTAAGAGTATAAAGTTTATTTTGTGTTCAATGCTGAAGATTGAACCTAGCCACTTGAATGCAGTTCCTTGTTTATAGCCAAGGGCCGTTGTCCTTCCAACAAAATCAGCTATTTGCGTTCTAGTCTCCCTAAAATCATCTCTTAATCCAAAATATTCAGATGGAACTAACTTCTTTCAATTTAGTTTCATCTTTACCAATTCCTGCCAAATCACACTGTGTTACATAATTTCTCCTTGTTCCCACCTTAGCCTATTTTTGGAGAATGAAGACAATGATTAAACACTTGAAATACCAAAAACAGCATGATGACGCTTACCCAGAATCTCAGCATTTTTGGGACAAGATAAACTGATCAAAGTTCAAGGTCACCCTCAGCTATACAGCGTTTGAGGCTAACCTGAGCTATCTAAGATCCTGTCTAAAAACAAGACTAAAATGAAGACATCTCTCTGCGTACAAGACCTCAGCTCTCTTACATAACACTTTAGATTTCTTGGGGGAGTAATATAAGTGACAGCTGTCCTGTTGCAAGCACTAGAAGGGTTCTCGAAGGTGCTCATCTCTTTCAACTTGGATAGCCCTATGCTTGAGATGATTGCTCTTCTCTGTGCTAGTCCTCTTGCTCTGTGTTTCTCCCATACAGTCTTTAGTTGCCACTTTTCTTGTCCCTACCTGTGGAGGTTACTTGCACTTCTAGTCTTTATGTCTGAGCAACATAAACAGTGTCATTTCATAATCCTTCTCATTGTGAAATTAGTACCCACTTCCTTGGTATTATCGAATTGATTAATGCTTCTTACATTTCTCTTCATTTCTATATAGTTCTCTTTCTATATTTTATATAAGAAGGCTGGTTGGTTAATTGTTTTAGGGGCCCTTTCAACTTCAGGATGACATGTTATTTACTTTAAAATGACATTTTAATAAAGTTTCATTCTCAGGCATTAGAGCGTGGTACTTCAATACTTCTTTTTGGTGAAATTCATCTGATTCCATAGTGTTCCCTTTTACCTGTTTGAGCTTTTTTTTTTAATTTAAATTTATTTTTCTTACTTATTCACTTTATATCATGCTTACTGTCCCACTTCTGGTCACCACCTCCCAAAATTTTTCCCTAATCTCCCATCCCCTAGAAGAACATATCTCACCTACAGGCAACAGCTTTTGGGTTAGCCTCTGTTCCAGTTGTTCGGGACCCACTTGAAGACCAGACTTGAATCAAGATTTAGTGCAGTTTAGAAAGATAACAAAAACTTATATGACAAAGAGTTCTTACATGATGTCTAGATTTGATGAAATAAATATAGTGCTCTCTTGAACTCTGAATCCATAAAAAATGTACAGCTTGTTCTTGACCACCAGTCTACTAAGTTTCTGTTTTCCCTATTAACTCAGCCACTAAGATATTGTCAGTTATGCTTAAATGTTATAGAATTGGATTCCATTTAATTGATGCTGATCTGTACAAATATAGCTCTGAATTACCAAGTAGCATGGCACAGAATAAAAAAAGTATTTCTCAGAGTTGTTTTTAATCACTTTTTTCCCAAAGGAATGTTGGAAATAGCTACGATATAGAAAAATCCAGGTTTCACAGAAAGATCTTTTCCATATGTAATAAAGTTTTGATTCATCAAATTACTGACTAAAATGTCATTGTAACTGTATTTCTTCTCTTCATGTAGCTATTAAAACTATCATATAAAAATGAATATAACACAGCCATGGTAAAGATGAAGGCCCTAAAGTGCTCACATTATGAAGATGTAATATTAATGTTAGCAAAGATATTGGAAGAAATATTTAAGCACAACATAAGTATAAATGGCGCTCATGATAGCTTTTCTCAAGGCATATCACAGTATTAATCAGCAAAACTCAGATCTGAATATTGATAGAGATTCACATTTAAAAATAAGTACCCACTGCAGTCATAAATAAATTGCCTACCTTCAGTGGCACTTATGTAAATTATCCCAGGTACAGCTGTAGTTGAACAGCAGATGCACTGATGACACATTCTTAGCTAATTCTATCATATTCATAAAGGTGCTTTACATTCGTCATGAAGATTAGCTATTTACACAAGATAATCTATATAAAACTGACTGCCACAGTCTCCACACAGAGCAGACACTCATCAAAAGCTACCATTGTACATATTACTCAAGGGCCAGGAACCTGTAAGCACTGTTGTGAATGCTTTATATATATGACTACTTTAACCTCTTCATACATCACATGCCACCATTCAAAACAGTGATTGAGATGAATCTATAAATATGTATACCTTTTTGGTAAAATTATAAGGAAATATTTCAATTACATGTTAATAAAGTGATGATAATGTGTTCTGTTATTTGAATAATCCCAATATAGAGTTGTCTTTTATTTTTAAGGGATTTCAGGACAAGTAACCTTTTACTAACATTCTAAAGATAAATGGTTCCTCATCATTACCATGCATCAGAATCCTGTAGAAAGCATGTGTTGTATAGCGCATGTTTGTACATGGTCCTTCCTGTACCTGGGAGTGCAGAGTGAATTAACAGTCATGAACGTCACGTGGAGGTTGGAGGTTGACCACAGATAGTCTACTGCTCTCCGTCTTCACTTTCTAGTTGTTAAATCATAGGATGGTTTTGTTCACGCACTTAGTGTTTCATGTTTATTCTCTCATTCCAGTCTCGTCCTCCTTTCTTCTGTCCCTGGAACTCATCTCTTCTCCCCACGTGTGGTATCTCACATTTATTTCTTTCTGTTTCATTATATTTTCAGTAGGACCTTCTGTATGGTCCCAGGCCAGGTTTGGAAGTATTTGTTGAAGCCTAGTAAGCTCTCTAGTTTGTATACCATTGAAAGCAATGGCTGTTCCTCCCCCAGAATCCGTCAGTTGCCACTATTCACCAGGACAGGTTAAGGCCCACAGGAGTCCCATCTTAAACCATGATTGGCTGTCGTTTTGTGATCGGACATGTCATGAGAAGAGATGTCCATGTCATCTCTCTGGGACTGGTATAATATTTTTCCAGTTCTCTCCATTTACTCGAATATACCATATTTTAAATTTTTTTACAGAGGAATTTAATTTTGTTTGTATATGTGCCACATTCATCTCTTTATAGACATTTAGGCTGATTTCATTTCCCTGCTACAATCAGTGAAGGCATATGAAAAAGTATCTCTGTAGTAGGAGATAAAATCAGCTTATTTATTTATATTCCCAGGCATGGTATAGAAGAACCATATGGTCGTTCTATTTCTAACTTGTTTAGAAACCTCCACAGTGATTTCCATAGTGGCTGTCCCAGTCTATACACCCATCAATGGTGAAAGTCTGTTTCTCTGTTGTCACAGCCTAGCAAGCATCTTCTGTCACTTGATTTTTTTTCATAACCTCTTCTCCTTTACTCTACTCCACAGCCATTTTTTGAAACAAAGTATCTTATTGAACCTGGAGGTTGCCCATTCATGCAGACTGGGAAGCCAACAAACTGTACAGATCCTTCTGTCTTTTCCTCCCCAGGATTAGGATTTCAGGCATGCATCTCATTCCTGTTTCTTTATGTGGATGCTGGGGATCCCACATCCAGATTCATATTTGTGCAGAAAACTTTTCCAACCAAGTCACCTCTCTAACCTTTATAGGCTCTCTTTCCATAAAGCATAGAAGCTTAGACTCTTAAATTTCTGCATCAGTACACATTAGGGGTGCCTCCAAAAAATGTGTATTTTTAATAACACATATTTTTTGTTTTGTGGCTTTTTTTACAACTTTAAATACGGAATATAAATAAACTATAAATTTAAAAAATAGAAAAAAGCCCCCCAAAATATAATCACCAACTTTACAAACTGAAGGAAGCAGAAGGACTGGAGAGGGGAAAGTGAGGGGGTGAGGAGGAGGTGGGAAGTAGGGGAGGAAGGCGGGCTGCATCAACCCATCCTCCAGAGGGCTCTGGGGTTCTCCCTCTCTCCCCCAGCTGAATTTGATCAGGAATCAACAGTTTTTGAATCATTGCCACAGGTCAACGACTGACAAAAGTTAAAATGACCTTTCTAATATTTCCTTCTCTAAACCCATCTTATTGGTATTCTATAATATCTAAGAAGAAATATTTGGGTTGTTTTGCCAATATATTTTCTAACTGTTGTTTAACTATTGAGATTAATATTGGAATGGGTATGGAGGAGTCTGAACATGTGATGGCAATTCCCAATTCAAAAGCACAGAAGTTCTTGGTACAGACCTATTCTCAAAACCCACGAGGTATGAATTGTGGGCATCTGTGGGAACAAGAAGCCCTTCTTGACCCACAGGACACAGCACTGCTTTGTTAGGGGCCGACAACACATCCATTCAAAAGCACTACTCAAAACATGAGTGTTTTATTTTTAACTGATGCAGGCTTGGACAATTAGATCATCCTGGGTTCCTTACATAACTTAGAGTCATGAAAAAAATATCTTCTGTGTGCGCTTTCAGAACATGATCAATAGCCATGATGGTTTTCTCAGAAAGAATCCTCAAAAGTGTAGACCACAATGGATTCTGCACAGAAGACAATGTACACTTTCACTGAGGTTGTATGTCAGAGGCTCTTTTAATTCCAATTTTGATGAGATTGAAATAAAAGGTGGAGATCAGGACTCATGTTAGCATCATTCATTCAGTCTAGGGAGCATCACAGAGAGGGTGAGCAGCATCATTCATTCAGTCTAGGGAGCATCACAGAGAGGGTGAGCAGCATCATTCATTCAGTCTAGGGAGCATCACAGAGAGGGTGAGCAGTCATACACCCGGGAACAAAAGCAAATTCCCTGTTCTGGAAAACTGATATGTTGATACAGAAGAATGGAATAGGCTATAAATGCACGTGATACTTCAAAGTTCACAAAACTTTTGCTGGTTTTGCTTAACTCCATTTCATTCCCAAGCGTTCTTCTCTCTCAGGACAGGATTTAAGGGATGATTTAAACTTTCTCATGGATAATAAATATATAGGTCAAAATTCGATCTTCCTCTCACACGTCCTTTTCTTTCTCCAGTTTCTTCCATCCCTACCTTCTCCCAAAGAGTGCATGAGTACCGGGAACTGCTACAGTTTGCATGGAGCTTCAGAAACTAGTCACTGAATGAATTCCTCACTCCTTTTGCCTCAGAGCATCTGCTTGTTACATGCAGTTCTGAAGTGGCCACAGGTGACAAAAGCTGTGAATTGCATCCTCGGCCTGGGCCAAGGACAATTGCCTCCAAGGAAATCAGAGCATAGTACACCTTCATCTTCTGTCTGTTTTAGATTTCCTTACAAGTACAACATTGGTCGTGTACTCACCTTGCTGCCTTCCGTCTAATCTTATCTTCACTGACCATTCATAGTTTCCACAAGCAGAGCCAGGTCAACAGGATAAGAGCCCAAGAAGAAGAACCACAGCCAGGATGACCACTGTTTTCCTGAGGTCCCAGGAAGAAGACCACGTTGCTCTCCTTGTTTCTGCACCGGGACACATGCACTTGCCCACAGTAATGAAAACTTTAAATCTACCTGGGCTTGTGTTGAGCTCTTACTTCTACTGCTCAAATGTTTAGTTAGAAGATGAAATGTGCAGACATGCAGATAACATACACATATATGTATGTAACTATTTGAACACACGTATTTGTCTGAATTTTCTCTTTTAACATTTTAAGGCTTTCATTAGTGTTGTGTGACTATGACTATGACTAAAGTTTGAAATCCGTTCGTTGACTTCTTAGATTTTTGCCTTCTTAGTTATTGGGATCTGTATTAGTCACCGTAACAAATATTCTGGTTAAAAATATTTTTATGTGAAATTCAAAAATTAAACCAAAGGGCACATATATATGTATATGCATATGTGTATGTACATATATATGCATATTGAAAGATTTTAGGAGATTTTACAAGAAAAACTAAGTCTGATTTTAGTTTTTGGAGTCAAGTCTTTCATTTTCTTCCTTCATTCAGAGTCATATAGAGCTATTGAAATGATCCCTGAAAGTGATAATGAGATTCATGTTGTGGTACCTACCTTCTCTGTCACCTAGCAACTCCTCTTAAGAGGCAACATATGAAAACTCTAAAACAATGTAACTAGAAAACTGTTTCTAATTGATTTACATAACTATCTCTTATCTATTACTCCTACTCTGGTACTAACCAAACATTTAAAATATATGCCTAGCAATAAAACTCAAGTGATGTTGAGTAGTAGTTACAACAATATAGATACATCCTTAAGTGTCATTGTCTGGACATCACAAAGCCCAGCCAAACTGGACAAACTTTCTGTTTTCTTCATGAAAGTCAAATAACTTTGAAGAAATATGATACCCTTCTCTTTTTTGTGCTACAAATACAATGTTCTTAGTCATATTTCTGATTATTAATTTTGATCATCAGGCTAAATAGGATTAAGAAACATCTAGGGAAACCTTAAAAGTCACCCTTAGAGCTGGATTTAGAGTGTTATATGACATGATAGTCACAGTAAATACATAATTGGGTTAGGTCTATCTAAAATGAAACTATAAGTCACAGATAGTGGCCCACACCTCTAATACAAATGTTATGTGAGTTTCTAGAAGGTTCAAGGATTCCAGATCAGCCTAGGATACACAGAAGAATGATATCTCAAACTATCTTCTTGCACATCTAAGCACGTGTGCACATGCATTTGTGTATTCACAGTATACCTAAAGAAAAAGATAAATTTTACAAGAATCACATTATGCCTCCACAGATCTGAATTAAGGTCAAATAAAAGTGACTCCCAGACTTTTACACTGGACAATATCTCTGAATCATTTTATGATGTACAATGCCAAATGTACCCAAAGAGTGATCAACAAAGTGAAATTACACCCAAGATTCCACCTGCTCACAGATTTGCCTCTGCCCACATGTTGTTCTGGAGTCCCACTAGTTGTCCATGAAGAAAGTTAATGGCACATCCTTCATTCCTTCCTTACTCCTTAGCAGATGTCAGCAACATCAGTCACTTGGATTGCTAATTTCTCTCAGGAAAAGAAAGCACTGACTTGGCAACAGCCATAGATCAGCAAGATCTGAGATAATGGTCCTGGATAATGACGAGGGAGGAAATGACAAGAAGGAAATGAGGCATGATGTAAAGTGGAATGAAAGGTGACAACGGAGGCAGGGGGCAAGTGATGTGGCACTGCAGACTACACACAAACGTGTAGGGTGTGCTTCTCCCTTACTCTGTCTGCTGTGCTTAATTAGACAGAACTTGCAGTAACCACTCACTTTGCCATGAAGGAAGCAGTGTAAGGATCAATCGGAAACGTTAGTATGAAAGCAGTGAGTCACCTGTAAAAATAAAGGCATGGACATTTCATGGTCACCTGACACTCAACATGCATGTTTTTATACTCACTGAACATAAACTCATAAAAATCTTTTTGTACATTCACAGTGAAATAAATTAGAGCATAGATCTGCTGTGTACTATGAGACAGATAAAATGTGGGCGATATTCATGACCAGAAATTAAACATGGTTCTCATGCTATTACATTTAAAAGGCATACTAATTGATTTAGCTTCATGTAAATACATCTTTTCTACTTGCATCTGAAAAACAGCACGAGTAGATTTCTACAGTAGCCGTAGGGATGGGCTCTCACAGAGCACACAGTGTGTGTGGATATAACTTTAATAAGTGCAGGTTCCTCACTGCGGTCCATTCATGGTAACTAAGTTTTGGAAGCAACCCAGTTGTCTTTCACTGGATGCATGAATGGATTGAAACAATGTGCATATAATCACAAATGAATTCTTTCTATCATAAACTGGAAGAAAAGCAGTTGCTATGACAACATATATAAGCCCAGAAGGACACTATTAGTATATCATTGTCTAAGGGAGAAGAGTAGACAAGAAAAGAGAAAAGGTAGATCAAGGGCACAAGTAGACAGGAGGAGTAAGCTTTATTAATCAATCACACATGAAATGTAATAATGTATTATATATTTCCTAATTGCTAAAATAAAAAATTTTTACCAACAAATACTAATTGTGTAAGGTAGATTTACTAATTAGACTTATGTAATTATTCTACATTGCAAACATAAAAGTTACATTATAGTCCACTAGTATATATTATTAATCATAAGCAATTAAATTTTTAAATGTAATTATTGAGGGGTGACTTCTAGAAAGGCAGTCTGAAGAGGCTGTGGGCCTGTCCTCAGGAATCAAGCATGTCTAGTGAACATTTTGAAGATGTATTAATTTAATTGTCTATATGAAGTTGTTATAAATTATTTGCAGGGTATTCAACAAATGGTGAAATACTTATGTAAGAAAATCTGCTGTATTTAACAAGAGGATTGAGAGTATGTCATGAGAGAACCACGGCTTTGTCCCCATACCACTCTATCTTAGCATTCTAGGTGATGTATTTGTAAGCATATCATCTGAGAATAGAGAGGTACTTCCTCTAGGCCAGCCTCTGCTTCCAGAAGAACGTTATAGTTTCTGGGAAGCAGTATTTTTCAAGCTGTCCACCCTTCACAACCAAGCCACAGAAGGTTCAGTCCAGGCAAAGCAGTTGAGTAGTCTGGACTCCATTCCTTCACAGAATCTAGACCCTAGATTCAGCGCTATACAGGATCATAGGCCAAGATCACTGGACTGTCATGACCATCCTCACTCTTGCACCTCAGAGAGCAGAGTTTTCACAATGGGAGAGATAAGGTAGAGAGCAATAAAGGACCCCACCCATTCCCACTCATCATTCTTGAGAGTCATGGTGTGACCCAGGGTCCCTGCCACCAGCTCCATGTCTGAGGTGTCGAGGTTTATTGAAAAAGAACAGCTGGCTATGAGAGCAGAGAGCATCGAGGCTTTTTTATTTGAAACAGAGAGTAAAGGCGGTCCAAGTAAAGAGAGCCTCAGAGGCAAGGCATATCTTAGTGTAACCAATTAAAGGAGATTGGAGCTCTAAGAAAGCAGGAACCAAACTGTTAAAAAAAAAAAAAGTTTTCAATTTAAAGGCAAGAATCACAGACAGAAATAGCTAAGAGTTCTCTTGGGATTATAATAAGTTTTCAAGCATGAACCTCAAAGGCTATCCCCACAAAGAGGTCCAAATTTAATGAGATCAAACTGTGGAGCAGTGTATGCCCCAAGGCTTTGTCAAAAATAATAGAACAATCACTAGACGTTGTTAGAAACTAATAGCTGGATGTGATAACCGAGGTAGACAATTTACCAAGAGGTCAGGAAAAAAGAAAGATAAAGAAGGCCCCTCTAAATCCTTGCCATCCTGTGGTGACTGTTAATAAGCCCATGTCTACACTCAAGGATGTATTCTACACTCATTGGGAACTAGACCTCATTCAAATAGACTCCCCAAGTCTCCAATATGTAAACAGCCAGCAAAAGCACGAGTCTGACGAAAGATGTGTGAAATCATGCTTCTGAATTGTTGTAATATCTAAAGGTCTAATTTTTAGTAATTGATTAAATTACAGAATATTAAAAACGTAGAAACTATGACTCGATCATGTGAAAAAGCAGAAAGGAAACAGAAAGGGCTCAGTTGATACACTTAGCAAATTGTTCAAATCAATTGCAGATAAAAACCAAGAAATGCCAAGATAAAATGACAATGTGACCACATGGACAATGTGATCTCTTGAACAATGTGACCACATGGACAATGTGATCATGTGGACACTATCATCCAACAGATGAGAACTATAAGCAGGGTAGATAAAAGGGATGTGAGAAGAAACTGGCAACTTTCGAAATACGAGAACCAAATGAGATTCACTAGAAGGCTTCAAGAGTGGATAAGAATTGGCAGAACAACAATAAAAAACATTAACATCTTCTAAGACAATTGGTAGACCATACAATCTGCCGGCAGGAAAAACACAAGAAAAACAAACAGCACTTAGATGAAATGCAGAAAATAAATAAGGGCGACAATACACAATTTTTTTTAAGGAGAATAAAAAGAGAAATGGAGAAATAGTTTTAGAAGAATAATGTCGAAAACACTCTCAAAATCAATGGCAAACATTTAAGAACTACACAGGCTTTTTATAAGATAAAGGTAAAGAAACTCAAAGGAGAAACTTTGTAGTTAAATTGTTACATCAGAGCACAAAAAAATAGTCTTGAGCACAGTAAGAAAAACAAATTGTCATGTACAAATTCAGTCAAATGAAAGTGACTGAGTAGCCCCCACACTAAGCCCAACCTCTTAAAGATTCTAGTAGTTTCTAATTGTGCCCTGGGCTTGGAACTAAGCTCTAAGCACACAGATCTTTGAGAGGAATTCTGGATCCGAACTGTAACATTCGTGAATCAGATGTACTGATGAAGAGAAAAAGACAGGAAAATAAATTATTATTTGATAAGATGAGCATACTTTCAAGGCCATTTGTGCTCAGAAGAAAACCATATTATTTCTTTATTTTAAAGAAATAATAATACATTTATGTGTGTGCAAGAGATGGAGAGGTATGGATAGATAGAAGATAGATAGATAGATAGATAGATAGATAGATAGATAGATAGATAGACAAATAGATTCTAGCATGGATGTTTTGTGTATACTTGTACTATATGTACAGAGGGAGGTCAGAGGACAAGTTGCAGGAATAGGTTCTTGCTCCTTCCACCACTTGGATTCTAGGGATTGAGTTCAGGTTGTCAGGCTCAGTAAAAGGTCTCTTTACCAGTTGTACCATCTTGCTGGCCCAAGAAAAGTATAATATATGGCCATCTCATATGTATATAAATAGTTACTATTATACTGCTACCCTAAAAGTATGTAAAGAAAATACCAGGTGTTGTTGATGAAACGTATTTTGTTTGTTTGTTTGTTTGTTTTTTAAGATTTGATTCTCTTCTGGGATATTCCATGATACAAAAATCATTTATAGTTAATTAAATAACTAATGAACAAAACATAAATTTTCTAGGTCATGAA
This sequence comes from Grammomys surdaster, assembly GCF_004785775.1. Lineage (NCBI taxonomy): Eukaryota > Metazoa > Chordata > Mammalia > Rodentia > Muridae > Grammomys > Grammomys surdaster. Next base: position 1,539,198 of record NW_021604567.1, read on the forward strand.
TTTGTTTCATAGCAAAGTGAATTGTTCCTAATTGTCTATGTTTATTCAAAATAACAGTTCATTCTCTTTCTTCTCTAAGAGCTGGGTGAGAAGCTCTGTGCAGAATAACATGTTCATTGTTTGGAGCATCCAGCTAAGTAGGCCAATTGACCACTTGTAAACACTGTTGAGCTATATTCTTTCCTCAGTCATCATCTCAAAGTAAAATGTTATATAAGCCAAGGACCATAACTACTACAAAGAACAGATGTACTGATAGGAACTTAACAGGGTCAGCTAGAGCCAGAGGAATCACATGAACTGAAGGTCACTGTCTTCTTCATAGATTCTGATTGTTATCAGTTCTGTGACCAGACAGTGGTTGTTCTGACTCATTCATTATAGAAAGCTGGGGCTGGGAATATAGCTCAATGGGGAACCTTTGCCTAACATATATGAGGTCTTAAGTTCAGTTCACAGTACCACACAAAAAACAAACAAACAAAAAAAATATGCCTAAGTGACTCTTACGTGGCTCAAGACTCTGAAACAGTTCCCAAGATTATAAAGCTGTATTCCATTGTCAGCTTTTCAATGTTTACTCATTTACTGTTTATTAAACATGTACAGCATGTGAAGAAATGTACCTAACAGTGAGAACATGGGAAGCCATGACTGTAATGCTTATTCAGAGTTCAGCACAGTTTTGAAAGTCTATTTGGCGCTGAGCATTGTATCTGCTGTGAGATGCTCACTCACAGAGAGAGCTGTTCTTGATTTCTTAGAACACACAGTGTGGTAAGTGCAGAGGGATGACTGAAAGCTATAACTGAAAGCCAAAGGAAGCTCTGCCATTGCAGGACCTGGACGAAGCAGGAGGACACTGTGCTAAGTGCACCTAAGTCAAGTGCTACACAGTTTCACCTGCATGTTGACGATAAAGTATCTTAAAAAGACAGAACTATAATATGTAATAGGGCTGATTAGAGGTTGAAAGATAGAGAGTGTGTGTCTAAGAGTTGTACAATGATGAACTGTGGGCAAAAGAAATAAGCTGAAGTGGTCAGCTGTATAGAAACATGACTGTAGTTAATACCAATGTATTACATACTTGAAAGCTACTAGAAGAGATTTGAAGGGCTCTCAGCAAAAATATAGTGTGTAAAGTAATTTATGTGTTAAATGGTCTGATTGTTTTAGACGGTTTAGATACAATGTATCTGCAGCATAAAACATTATGGAATGCATGATATAAACCATCATTACATCAGTAAATAAGTTCATAATAGAAGGCAGAAAAGCCTAAAAACCAAATGAGCTGTGACATATTCTGCAGTATAATTCACAGGCTTATTTTATGTCTATTCTTCTTCGTCTATTTTATCATCCCTGGGAAGTAGACAATCTTGTGTTCATTAATTGATATGAATTATAAAAGACTGTAGAAAGAAGATTGCAAGACTCCCTCAGTTTCACTTCAAAAGGTCATTGATGATATTGAAAGTTTAGAAAAATAGAACAGTCAAGAACTAAGGGAGTTTCCTAAGCTCCTGAAAAAGAAAACGTCTTCAGAACCTAGCCACGAGAGTAAAGAGGATACAGCAAGAACCCAGGAGAGTGCTCTGACACATGACTCGTAAAGCCTAAAACGGAAAGAAATCTTCCCAGCTGTGCCAGAATGAGAGACCCTGTAATCTAAATGAGGGAAAAACAGATGCATAAATGTATTGTTTCACTTACATGTAGGCTGAACTGCTGCAAACTCAGGTGAAAAGTTAAAACAGATATAAACTGCAACCTCAGGCTTCTTTGAAACGTAGCATTGTGTGTAACAACACAGAGAAATGAAAGCCGTGGTAAGGGAAGGGAGGCCCTGGGAGCAGGAGACAGTGAGAAACTAAGTGGAAGCCAGAAATGTTGGGTATCAGCTCTGCAGTGGAAATGAGGGCTGGATAAAGTGGCATGGACGTAGGAGTGCCTTCCACAGGCCCAAGTCGTGAGGCAGCAGAGAAAAGAAAAGCAGCTTCCAGAAGCAAAAACAAAATTTCAGCTTTCTGTTGATTGTGAAATTTGTAAGAGTAAAAACAATGCGGGGTGTTAGTGAAATACACCCTCGTGTGCCTGTCTCTATAAGGGGGTTTCCAACAATAATAATGATAACTGAGGGGGAGATTTGCCCTGAATATGTGCCACAGCATGGGCTAAGATTCCAAACTGAATAAAATGTGGGAAAAGGACAATCTAAGCTAAGAACCAGTATTTTCCCTCCTTGGTCTCTGTCTGTCTGTCTGTCTGTCTGTCTGTCTGTCTCAGTCTATCTCTCTTGCTCTTATTCTTCTATCTCCTCTTTTTTTCTCTCCGCTTTTTAGAATATTGAAAAGTGAGTCAGCTGCCAGATATTAGGTCACAGTGTCAGGAAATGTAAGTAATGCAGTAGGACATTGTCACACTGTATAAAAAACAGATGCTGGAGAAGAGACTGGCGTCTTTGACTACATCACAAGCTGTGACAAAGGAAGGAGTTGACCCTGACAGAAACTCTACAAACAAAGCTCTCTGCTGAGAAGACTACAAGATTCGCTAATTTACAGCCAACCCGAAGCCCCAGCTCCCACTGCTGAGTCAGCAAGGAATTTTACCTTAAGAACCATGATGAATTGGGATAGAAGCTGGCCTGAACAGAAACTCACTGTTACAAATATAGTTAAGCAAAGGCAGAGATGCTGGCTATGTAGATCAGAGCCTGAGCGAGTCAGGTAAACAGGAGAAACCTTTAGTTGCAAATGAATGTACAAATGAATGTGACCAATCCCAGTGTGGGACACTGAAGCAGTATACATCCAGCTGGTCCACTGAAGAGGGAAGCTAGTGGAGCGAGCACTGAGCTAAGGTGGTGCTCCATGCTGAGTGGTGGAAGGACTCATAGTCAACAAGGCATGGCGGGTGGAGGGTAATGGTTTAAAGGGCATTCCTGCCAGAAATGAAATCTAGCAGTGAAAACGTTAGAAAGCAAAAAGTAGTTAAAGAATAAGCTACAGAGATAACGCTGAGGCTTGAGAGGTGGGTTGGCAGCTAAGAACATGGACTGGTCCTGCAGAGAACCTCACTTAGATTCCCAGCAACCATGTCAAGAAGCTCACACTCCCTGCATCTCTGGTTTCAGGAGGATTTGTTGCCTTTGACCTTCTCTGGTACCTGTACATATGCACCTACCTACACAAATGCATATAACTAAAACCATAAATCTTTAAAACAGAAAATATAACCCTGGGGGTAGGGGAATCTACTTTTATTCCAGTCAGAAAGAAATGGTGACTGATAACATATTTTTAAAAGTTCATTATTATTATTATTATTATTATTATTATTATTATTAATTTTGTTTGGTCTGCCTGTCTCTGCACTATTCTATTGCACTCTGCATTGTTTGTCAGACATTCAGCCCTTTTAATTTTCCTCAAATTATTCCATTGAAAAGGTAAGAAAAACTATGCCACTTTATGAAGTCACATGCTTTGTTATGCAAAATAGATTAAGTACATATTCAAAAATAAAAATCATAAGGTAATTCCCCCAAGGAACATGGACACAAATCATCCCAATAAAATATTTGCAAAACAAACTCAACAACATATTTTTAAAGATCAGAGAGCATAAATAACTAAGTTGGTTTTGTTCTAGTATGCAAGAATGGCTTAACACACACAACTCTGTACATGGAATAAAATTCATAAGTCATAAGTGAACTCAAGAACACAAAACACATGATCTTTTCAATGAATGGACATATGATAAGGTCAAACACCTTAAGTAGATTCTAAACTTTCTCATCACAAATTCCTTACTACCTTATGTTAAAATTTGAAATAATAGTGGAGAAGGGAGTGGTATATAGCACAGACAGTAGAGAAATACTCTAGATAGAATGTGTTACGTTGGGTTTGATCCTTAACACTGGGAAAAAAAATGAAGGACAGAAGCAAACCAGACTAGTGAAGCAGGCCTCTCATCCCAGCTACTTAAGAGGCTGAAGCAGGAGGAAGCAGTTCAATGCCAGATTGAACTACAAGGTAACTTGAATGCCATCCTTCACAACTGGTATGTAACATCAAATATATGCACTTGAGTGCATATCCATGTATGTGTGTATGTGCATGTGCATATATGTATATATATATGAAAGCATATATCAGTGGTAGAGGAGGAGAGTGAAAGGTTTTAAGCTTAATTTTTCAGCTTAGACACAGGTGCCTTAATTTTAGTGTCTGCTCAGCCCTTTAGGTCTCCATCTTGCTTGGACACAGTCTTCTGTAATTCAGCTTTCCCACTGGAGATAAATCCTTCATCTAGAGTCACAAATTTAGTAAGTTCACTCATAAATTGCTTCTAATAGACTATTTTAACTTATAGACTAAGAATACCATTCACTTGTATAAGTTCAATATACTACTATTACAAATTTCTTTGTGAACTCAAACAATAGCCAATGGTCCAATAGAATGGTCCATTTGCTTACACGACTGCCTGATGGAAAATATTTCCATGTGTCTCTTCAAGGACAACACGGGATTATGAAGGAAAATTTTTCTTATAAGGAAAAGGCTTTATCCTCTATTTTGCTAGTAATAATTCCATTATTAAATACCAGCAGGGACTTACATATTTTAATTAATGATTTTATCATAGTAACTACATAGACCTTTCTTCCCCTGTCTTTCTGCCATTTTTAAGAGAGTGATTCTAAAGCTATCAGAATCACCTTGTTTCCAAAATAATTAAATACATGTAAATATTCCACAATGTGAAGTCATTTATCAGAATCTGGAATTAGTGTTGAATTCATGCATGAGAGGCAGTAGAAGTTTAAAACAGTGTTTGTATGTTAGAGAATTGTCCTTTCACTTCCTTCCTCTATGTTCAATAGTATTAGCAACGTAAACTTAAATACTCTTAAAATTTGTTGAATGTGCCCTTTTTGAGACTTGATATTACAACACAACATCATGTTCTCTTTTTTTCAACATTTCCAGAAAAAATGTGCCCAATTTTATATCTAATCAACATATATAATATTGTATCATGTATAAGATATAAAACAAACACATAAATCAAATTTAGATGTTACCAAACTTCTATCCCCTAGTGCCATAAAGTATACATTGATAATTCTTAGATAAAATACACATGTAGAAAACCAGGAAAGGTTGTGTGTGGCCAGTCAAAGATGGCTTAGTGGGTTAAAGGAATTGTTACCAAGCCAAGAGGACTGAGTTACATCTCCGTGGATGCACACAGGAGAGAACTGATTGCCACAAAATGTACAGCCTGTCAGGTACATAAATCTATCTCCCTCCCTCCTTCCCTCCTTCCCTCCCTCCCTCCCTCCCTCCCTCTCTCCCTCCCTCCCTCTCTCTCTCTCTCTCTCTCTCTCTCTCTCTCTCTCTCTCTCTCTCTCACACACACACACACACACACACTAGTATATGACTGCAATTTCAGTAATATAAAAAAAGCAATGCATTCATGTATGTGCATGCCTATATGTGCATGTGTGTGTATGTATTTTCACTCAGCTGATACAAGACTGTATATCTAGAGCCATATCCCTAACAGAATTATAAGGAGAGATTTCCCTTCTTCTCAAACTATGCCTACTCCACTGGATTCAGCAGAGGCCAGGAAGAGAGAGCCTGAAATATGGCATTAGCAACCCCATCTGCTAAACCTAAACTCCAACTAACTTAGAAAAATGTTAGCCAGACTACCTGATATTCTATGAAAAAGTTGTTGCTAGTTTACCTTGTCACCACTGTTCCAGACATTCAGGCTCCATGCTGGAACATTGCAAGTTTTGTTTAGGTGGCACCATGGTGATGGACTACAGTTTCTTTTTTTTTTTTCCTGAGACAGGGTTTCTCTGTGTAGTCCTGGCTGTCCTGGACCTCACTCTGTAGACCAGGCTGGCCTCGAACTCAGAAATCCACCTGCCTCTGCCTCCCAAGTGCTGGGATTAAAGGCATGCACCACCACTGCCCAACTGGACTATAGTTTCTTAAAGTGATGTCTACTCCTATAAAAGTGTTAGAAACATCAAACAGTTATGTGTATGGTACAAGGAATGTCACCTAGGTCAACCTTAAATGAATTACAACTTAAAATTTATCCCCACACCCTGGCCATCACCTCCTGCTCATCAAACTTTTACTTTGGTGTAGGTACAAATTACATAGAGCTAATTGCATCTGATAAAAGCACAATTTATTTAAAGAAATTGGTCTATTGCAATATATCCTACCATTCTCCAGCCAGGATTTCTGGCCTACCTTTCTTACTTAGTTTAGGATTGATAATTAACGACAACATTTCCTGTCTTATTTGTACTCTTTTTTTACTCATGTTTTACTTGCACTATTTTTTACTCACTAAGAGATAGAGAAAAATTCACACTAAAGCTTGTCTGTTTGGTTTTTTTAGATACCATCATCAAGTGTTATTTAAGATATCTCTGAAAACAGGGGTATCATCGTGTTAAGACTTCATTGGTTCTTGTTATGTCTATGCTTACAGCCAGTTGATATCAGTCTTAAAGCTGAATTTGCAACTTTTAATAGATTTTAGGGAAAAACACCTCTGAATTATTTAGTTTGTGATTGAATTGAATTGTATATCTTGGTTGTATTTCAACAACAACAAAATATCCTATAATTCAAAGTGTTAGAAACATCAAACAGTTATGTGTTGGTTCCTTGTTCCCTTTGAGTAATCAATTCAGTTTCTATGACCTTCATGTTTCAAAAAATTGTAAAATTTATAAGAGATTGTTTGAGTGGGTCAAAGTTTTGTTTACCATAGGATGTCACCAGATATTATTAAGGTCCATCTATGCTACTGCCATTTTTGTCAAGAAAGACAGAAACAAAAAATATACTTCATTATAAAAGTCAGATCTAAAAAAAAAGACAATAAAATATTTTGCTAAACATAAAAACACTTGAGAAATGTTAAATGATAACCTTCATTGTTTTCCATGCTAATTTCCTGGATAGAGTAAGAATAGGCTACTATTTCAATTCCTATCTACTGCTTAGACATTTGTCCCGATCATAAGAATACAACACATTAGAATTAAAACACTCAGAGATTACCTCATCTCTAGAAGATTAGAACATTATGAGTTCTCAGATATTGGTTGTTCATTCAACCAAATGTATTAAGGGGATTAATAACCTGGGTACAAGAATCAGAGTAGCAAACAGAACAATAGCTTTCTTTAACTCATGTGGTTTCGTTCTAGTGGTAGAAGACATGGTAAACAGATGCAAACAGATGAGTATACATAATCTCAGAATGCACTGCAAAGAATAAGGTAGGGGTCGAAATAGAAACTATGGTGAGATCAGCTGTGATACTATAAGCGGAACAACAAAAGCAAAGGTCTATAGCACAGAGACCTTTGGCAAAATAAGTAAAATACGAGATGTGTTCATACCTCCACTAGAATTTACATTGCTTGAGAACAGAGACACATACTAAATCTCTTAGGCATTCTCATCTCTCCAGCTCCTCTTAGGACTTTGCACAAAACTGAAATTGGAACATACTTAAATTCTTTGGAATCTATTTCACTAGTAACTTCATGAGATTGTGACATGAATCCTGCTGGATCATAGTAGTTTCCGATTCTACTTGGCTTAACAAGCATAAGAAATTTCATTGAACAATACAATAAATGCATACCGGCAAAGGAGAAATATAAGAGTTTTATGTTTTCTTCAAAGTCTGGCATACAAAGATCTACCAACTCCAATGTAGGAGTGTGGATCTAGCTCTTTTACTTGTCATGATCTTATTGAGACCTACAGAAAACTACCAACAATGTTAGCTGTAACAGCTCCTTGTAATGCGTCAGTCTGGCAAAACTAGACTATCTGTGACTCACCTAGGAACTAATTTCTACAGACCGATTGTATGTTACATCCTAACAGTATAATATTTCAAGAGTTCTTCTTATCTCAAAGAGTCTACTCACTGATGCATGTCTGATGGAGCATTATCTGAATAGCAAAACCCTTATGAGTGAGCAAATACTGAAAATAAGCATCGCTTAAGAAAACACAGGATATTTGGAATCAAAAAGGTTCCATCTTCAATGTGCCTCCCCAGGAAAGTCAGGAACAAAATGCTTAGCTGATGATCTTAGTCATGAGTCAGACACAAACTGATATGCATATTGTCACATTTTCACACATTCATATCCAAAGATACACTACAGCTCTATCTTATTACCTCTGTTACCCAATTACAGGACTTTCTATACCCGACAGTGTTCTATGATGCCCAGTTGAACCAGATCCAGACCACTGACACTTGCTTGAGCCGTTAAGATTATTCCATTTTCAGAAAAATAAAAATGCATATGCATGCAAAGGTATGCTATCATTTTGATATATTCAAATTACCAATTTGAGCCATTGTTGTAGGTAACTCATACAAATAAATCTTTGTTTCATAGCTAGAAAGAGAAAATCTATTATTTTTCTATGCTGGTGCTTTGCACTGGCTCTTGCATATCTCAGACCATCTCTGTCACAGAACAGTTAGGGTCAGGGCTGTTTGCCTCTTCTTTCTAGAACCTCATTCACTTGAGGTAAGAATAGTTGATGGGAAGTGTTTTTCATTCCCTTTGTCCTCTCTGCCCTTTGCTTGATTGTTTTGTTGCGGCAACTAATATTTTTTTTCAGTGACTTCCTAACTTGACACTTCATGAGGACAGATGTGTCAGGTTGCTTTCTGATCTTTCCACACTCATGTGTCCTTTCTGTCCAGCTCAGATGGGAAATCTGACATACCCTGTGATCACGCTGTAATTCTGACAAGAGAAATCAAGCTAAAAAGACCATTGTCTCCACACAAATAACCTAGAATTTCTTTGTCCTTTCCATCCATAAAATAAACGGTAATGTCAGCTTGCAACACGGGGCAGTGGACAGAATGACATCTCGTGTCGGGTCAAAACAACAGAAGCTTTTATGTTTTCTGTGCAAAATATTGAGTCTTCGATAATACTTTCAACATTTCCTAATTAAACAATGGACAGTACATAATGTACTTAGACAATCAGAAAAACATATGTCTGGGATTAAAAGGAAGGGATTAGTGATAGGTTAAGATTTAGTATCACAGAGAAAATTAAATAGATTGGGGGGAAGCGAAAGCGTTGTTCGGATGAGATTCTATTTCCGTTTTGCTATCACTTCCATAATTTAACAATCGGATCAACACTCTCTTTGACGTCTAATAGGCAATTTAACACAGGCTAATAGAAAAATGGCACTATTTGTTATAGCTTTGAGGGAAGGAAAACAAATTCATCTTCATTTTCACTTCCCCATAACATTTATTGACTAAAACTATCCTAAAACTGTCTGAACAAACCTGAAATAGCTATCTTGTATCCAGGACGGAGGAGAATCTTTGTTCATTTCATGATAACCTTGGAGAGCTTGTGAGATTACACTTAATGCATGTTTGAGAAGGATGAAGAGGTTCAAGTGTGCAGATCCTTTCCTTTTTATCCGCTGGAAAGTGAAGCTCACTCAAGCCTATTCACCTCACAGTTGCAGAACCTTCTGCTTATCCAGCCACTCACGTTATGAAGAGCTCTGCATTCCCTTATTGTAGAATGAGTACAGCTGCATCACTGTCCTCAGAGAGGAGGCAGACAGCTGTGAATCCTGAGCTGTTATTTGTCCCTATAGAACATCCATTTGTGCTTTCCTAGGTTTATCATTCATACTAGCTGCATTTCAATTAAAGAGAAGAAAGTCAGTGGTATAAAAGTACTATTATTAGATAAAATGATACAATTAGGTGTGATGTAAGTAAACTATAGTTCAATGGTCTATAGCAAAATCTTCATTAGAAAAGACTAGTTATGCTTTAGAAACTACTATTTTCTTGGAGTTTGCATTAGAAAGAGGTGTAAGGTGACAGGAGCTCATGACCTAAGATGAGATCAGGCTTGTTCAGGCTGGTATGGCCATACACGACATGAATCTTCTACTTAGAGGACTCTTGTCTAGAAGCATGGTGGGAGCTAATTTCTTCTTACATTGATTTTTCTCTTTTTTATTTTATCTAACTTTTGGTGCCTAGAACTCATACTTATATCCCAAATGATATTTCAGTGCAAGTATACATTGTGTTCTGTTCAAATCAAGATAAAGATGTCAACTCCAATATCTATCACATTTTTCCTATTGAGAACATGCAAAATCCTTCCCTCTAGGTTTTTAACTCATATTTATTGTTTTACTATTAAATAAATTGAGATTATTTTAATGAAATATTAAACATCAGAATAAGTTTAACTTATTTTAATAATTAAAAAATATCTTTCAATTCAGTTTATGGTGGTTTGAATGAGAATGACCCCCATAAGTTCAGTTGGTAACACTTCTTGGTGGTGGTGGTGGTGGTGGTGGTGGTGGTGGTGGTGGTGGTGATGTGCCTGTGTGTGTGCGAGCGCATGTGTACGTGCGTGTGTGTGTGTGTGTGTGTGTGTGTGTGTGTGTGTGTGTGTGTGTGTGTGT
>NW_021604567.1:1549778-1555232 GCF_004785775.1 Grammomys surdaster
TGTGTGTGTGTGTGTGTGTGTGTGTGTGTGTGTGTGTGTGTGTGTGTTTGTCAGTCTTGCTGGAAGAAGAAGTACTTCACTATGGGTAGGCTTTCAACGTTCATGCCCTGAGTCCACTTGCAGTCTACTCTCTGCCTGGTATTTGATCATCTTCTTGCTCCTCCTGACATGTGTGCTACTTGGTGCCATGCTAGCCTGACATGAAGGACTCTCATCTCTCTGGAACCGTGAGACAATATACACTTTTTTCTTCCTTCAGTCACTTTTTGTCCATATGCTGTTAATATATTAATTTGTTTACATGAATAAAACAATGAGAAAATTTCTATAAAAGTAAAGAAGTTAAGATACTTCCTTATAAGCTCTATATTTTTCCACTGAGGAAATACGCCTTTATGACATAACCATAATTTTATTATTTCCTTTTTTCTTTTTCTTTTACTGAAAATACATTTTTCCTCAAATAAAATGTCTTGATTATAAATCATGAATGATCTTGATTTCCCTCCCTCTCCTCCTCTCAGCTCTTCCTCTCCTCCTATTCAGTGTCTCACCCTTTCAGTCTTTCACTAGAAAACACTTGTTTAAGGGATAATAACATATGTTAAAATAAAACATAATAAATAAAGCAAAAACTAACATCAGAATTGGAAAAACATTAAGGAAAAGAGTCCAAGAGAAGGCACAAGAGTCACAGACACATTCATTCAAACACTCAAGAATCCCATAAAAACACCAAACTGGAAGCCATACTACACAGAGGACCTGGTGCAGACCCTGTGCATGCTGCTTCAGTCTGTGTGAGTTCATATGAGCTTTGGTCATATGGTTTAGAGGGACTTGTATTCTTGTTCTCCTCCATGCCTTCCCATTCTTACATACTTCCTAGCTCTCGAGTAGTTCCTTGAGCCCTGATGGGAAGAATTTGATGGAGACATTCCATTTAGGGCTGTGTGTTCCAAGGTCTCTCAGTGTGCATAGTGTCAGTGGGTCTCTCGTTATTTGTTCCCATCTACCGCAGGAAGTAGCTTCCACTAGACTCATAGATTGATTTCTTGCTCCAACATCTTTAGAGAAGCTTTCTGGAGTCACATTTTATCATGGTGTTTTATTACAACAGCAGAAAACTAACTAATGCAGAAGTACAGCGTAAATTGAGAGAATGTGTATTAACATGCTTACAAATTATAAAAGGTCTTAAATAAGAGTTATTTTAATTCTTTTTTGTAGTGTCATAAAACATATCCTAACATTAGCACTATATCAACTCTCATTTCTGAAGCCAACATCTTTTGTGTGTAATACATCTATCACACCAAGATCAAAGAACGTGTTAACATAGGAACACAGTAAAAGAGTGTTATTTTTTAACCATAACCTACCAGAATTTTACCAGTTAGAACCTAACTAGACCAGTTATAGATCCATAACAATGAATGATGTTATTCAAATAAAGTCAACAGGAACTGAACCCAGAATAATTAAGCTTATACCTGAAAGCTAGAACTACAAACCTGTTAGTATCACTCGACAGAAGTCTGAGCAAGAACAGTGATCTGGGCACAGTGCAAAGCAGCATTCTATCACCAGTGGCCTCTCCTTGCCCAACTTGCTAAATAATCAGTGGGGCTGGGGTAATACTCTTTTGTTTTGTTTTTATTGGATATTTTATTTATTTACTTTAAAAATGTTATCCCCTTTCTCGGTCCCCCTGGAAACCTCCTATCCCATCCTCTCTCCCCCTGCTTTTATAAGGGTGTTCCTCCACCCACCCACTCTGGCCTCCCTGCCCTGGCATTCCCCTACACTGGGGCATCAAGCCTTCACAGGACCAAGGGCCTCTCTTCCCTTTGATGCCAGAAAAGGCCATCCTCTGCTACACATGTAGGTGGAGGCATGGGTCCCTCCATGAGTACTCTTTGGTTATTGATGGTTGATGCTTTCATCTGTCCCAAAAATGTGTTTGAAAACAAGTTGGATGAGAAAAAAAATAGCTGGAGAAAAAAGGAGAAGAGACAAAAGAAGAGAAAAATGAAGAGAGAGGGGAAATGAAGAAAAGAAAAAAGTGGTAGAGGGGGGAATTGTATTTTTAAGTCTGGAAATGCAGGTTTCATTATGAGCACAAAACATGCTTAGGAGGGAGGAAGGAAAGACCTGCCTGGTCCAGTTTCACACTTTCTGCCTCTTAGGAAAATGAAGGATGTAATTGTACTCCATGCTGATTGGTTCTTTGAAAATGAGGGATGCATTCACTTGCAGAGCTGATTGGTTGATATTCAAATATAACTGTGGGCCACAATTTCTTAGATCCTGGTAGCCTGAAGCCTGGGACTGTTGATCTTCACAGCTGTTTAAATAAATAAATAAATAAATAAATAAATAAATAAATAAATAAATTTTTTTAAAAAAGAAAACATGATCGTACTAGCTTAACTAGTGGCCCTTCCCAGGACACAGAGCACTAGCTGTGATAGCATGAACAAACGGATTCCAGATTCGATTTTAAATCCTGATGATTTAGCCCATGAAAGCATCCTCAGAAGGCAGATTTTTTCTCAAGGTTTGCACATCTTTCTGACTTTGTGGTCTCCTTATGCTCCAATTGTTCCTCTCCTGATCTCCTCTTCAATGAAATGATTATACTGCTATTTCTTGTGAACAAACAGAGAAAATTTCAACTCTCTCTGGAACTGTTCAAAGTTCAGACTTCAAAGAGCAAAACACTCATTAAGTCTACTGAGAACGAGGTTGCGTCCGCCAACATTTCAAGAAAATGTCATTGCCATCTGCTTTGAATTGAAGAATGTTCTGGCTCTGTATTAGCCATGCCTGGGTGTCCTGTTTCTGAGTGCTCTGTTTAGCATGCCAAACCCCGCTACACAGCAATGTGTGAAGCTTTGCTTCATGGTTTGGTTTATTCATCCTTGCCTTGACTTTTGAAGAAGAGAGTTTTAAAATCTACAAACGCATTTCCTTTGGATAAAGAAAGGACATTAGGTGTTTCTAGTGGCTGCAGTCTGGGGGTCTATCACTTGGCTTGCTATGCCTTCTCTCCTGTAAGTTCTTTAAGTCTAATACTTGGGAGCCTTGCCTTCTGATAATTTGCCAAAACATTACTCACTATGCTAAAATTAATGAAAGTTACACTGGTAATAGTTTAATGAGGTCAAGCGGAAAGCTAGTGCAAAAAATAAAACATACTTCTCGAACATTTGTGTACCCTTATGAGATTTTAAAAACAAATATAAAAGCTTAAAAGATAAGTCAGGCGGACCTTTGCCAGAAAATGTCACTTTTAACTACCATTCTATGAAACCCACCAGTTGGCAATGCTGTACCTATTGTTCAAATATAGTGGACCTTAATTTAATGAAAGTCAAACGAAAGGCTTGTATGTTTTTTCAAATCAATTATTAATAACTGAGTTTACTTTAGATCAAGCTGAGGAAACAGAACCCTCTGTTTTGCAACTTATTTTTCTGCTCAAGATTTTATTTTGTTTCGTTTTCTCCTAAATTGCACCTATTTGTCTCCCGTGCCCCATCTTTCCCCTACACAATATATTGACAATTAGGCTATTTGTTAGTCTTGCTCAAGACACCAAGTGCCACATACTTCAGATCCTTAAGAGCCATTTAAAATTAAAGCCCGGTAGAAAGTTCTTCTCCCCGGATTTGCATTTTATAATCTATTATTTATTGTCGTTGCTTGCCCTCTTCCTGTACTACTGCGAGCAACATATGTAGTCCAAAGTTGTTATCTATTTTTCTATTTGGCTACCCAAACCTGAAACTTAGGAGAAAATTTATTTTTTCCCTACTGCAGACAGTGCAGGCATGGCCAGCAGAATGATTGAAATGGCACACGCTATATTACTGCCAGACAGAGTACCCACCTCCCGAGCACGGCACAGAGAGGAGCATGGCGTCCATATTAATTCATTCATAAACGTCTCTGTTTCTTGTCTCTCCAGGACTCTTGTGTCTGAATGAGTTTCTCCAGAGATAAAATAATAAATAAAACACAAGATAAGCCTCTGTCCAGTTCTCTTGCTCATACTAATCTTTATTGACTCGGGCACCCTCAACGCACATCACCAGAATGAGATTCAGAACACAGGGCTCTTGATCATAACAGTGACCAAGAAGGATGCTTTCTCTCTTGGACCATTTCTAAAAATAACATATGTTTCCTCTAAGGTACAGTATTTATTATTAAGGCAAGAAATGTATACTGTCCAGTGATATAAAAGGCAAAAGCACACAATAAGGATTCCAAGGCAGAATAAGTACATAAAAAAATCAATTCTAGTAGCACACAGGTGTTGTTTCATTATTCTGCCTCATTCAGTCACTGGTCAATGTCCATCCTACTTACCAAGTTAAACAAGCGTCCAAATAGCACTTTGAATGGGGTTTTCTGTTTTGTTTGTTTGTTTGCTTGCTTGCTTGCTTTTTCAGCTGAAATAAGCTACAGTTTACTTTAAGAAAAATCAGTTGCGAGAGAGCTGGAGTATCTGTCAGAGTAACGCACTACATAACAACTTAGCTTGGGGAAGGCTTTAAATCTTTTTAAAAAAACATGTTTATCATCTCAAACTTAGATAGTGAGCAGAGGAGATCCATATTTTAAATACAATCCATAAAAGTTAAATATTTTGACCCTGCAAACATTTTGCAAATATCTGAAGAGCACTCACTACATAGGATAGATCCTAATTTTAAAAAAGAAAAGAAAGAAAAAGAAAGCCTTAAAAAATATTTTAATAGTGATATCTCTGCTAACTCTGTTTTTTAATGAGTATGATGTTGTAAAATCCAGGGAAAATTAAAAAAATAATTATTTTTTCTCAATTAAAAAATTTAACACCCACTGAGACAGTTTAATACTCAGTTAAATACACAAAATGTAAGCCAGATTAAACATTTCAAGATTGTTATGTAATTTAGAGCAAGCTCTGTTACTCCCAGATCTCTGGTTTCATTATTTAAAAATAAGTACTGCAAGCTGATATATCGTAATAGCCTATGCATGTTTTTGACTTACACCTCAGGGATACAAATTAATTACATACATAATTACATAACTCCATCTTCCTTGATAGTTAGCAAAATTTTACCTCTCAATAACACAGTACATTCTCTCTTTAAGTTAATGATCCAACAGTAAGCATTTACTTGAGAAGAATAATTAATACTTGTTTTGATTTGAGTATAAAATGGCTCTCTTAACATCCAGGCTCGTGAATGCTTTGCTCCTAGATGAGGATCTGGTTTAGAAGGTTTAGGAAAGTTTAAGATTAAGTACCAAGTTTTAGCCTGAGGGATGTTTCTTATCTCTGAGCTCTCCCTCCCCTCTCTCCCTCTCCCTCTCCCTCTCTCCCTCTCCCCCTCCCCTTCCCCCTCCCCCTCCCCCTCCCCCTCTCCCCCTCCCTCTCCCCCTCCCCCTCCCCTC
>NW_021604567.1:1555632-1661876 GCF_004785775.1 Grammomys surdaster
CCCTCTCCCTCTCTCTCCCTCCCTCCCTCCCTCCCTCCCTCCTTCCCCTCCCCCTCTTCTTCTCCTTCTCCCTCTTCTCCCTCTCCCTTTTTTCCTCTCCCTCCCCTCTCTCTGTCTCTCTCTCCCTCTCTCTTTCTGTCTGTCTCTCTCTTTCTGTCTTTCTCTCCCCCCCTTCTCCCCCTCCCTCTCCCTCTCTCCCTTCCCCCTCCTCCTTCCCTCTCTCTCCCATTGTGCCCTCCTCCTCTTCTTTCTCTTCCATTGGATAAGATAAGATAAAGAACTCCTCTCCTTCTATGTTCACTCCTTCGTGCTGCTCTTCGAAAGAAAATGAGACTAGCCAACCATCGATAGGAAACGATTAAACCATTAACCTCACCAAACCTTTCTTTCCTCTCTTAGGTTGTTTTCTTAGGTGTTTGGACAAAAAAGTGACAAAAAAGTTTAACAGAGAACTCCATCTTATTTTACTAATGGGGTCATTGTCAAGATTAGTATTCTTTGATCCCTACTACTTCCATTTTTCCCCCATGAGAGGAGGCACCATGTGAGCCATGCTATGTATAATTTCTCAGTTCACTTTTCACAGGAAATGATGCTGTTGAGTATATTAAAAGCTAAAGAAATTCAATAAAATCTTGAGGCCCTGCAAATGGGATTATGCTCATTTCCTTGCCCTGCCAACTCTATGACAGTTTGGCTACTAAGTTTAGGCAAACTAAAACAGAGCCTTGGAAAGAAAGCAGGTATTCTAGAACATTTAGGGGGAAATAGATCAGAAGAATGTTGTCTTTGGTACCTATATTTCTCCGTGTAAGCAGTACATTCTTCCATCAATACAAGTACATCTGAGCTGGACACAGGTGTGTACCCCTAACCCTTGGGAAGTCCAGGGAAGAGTATCAAGAGCTCCAGTGACCTTCTTCCTATATGGGTTTGAAATGCAGACAGCCAACTTCCTGATCATCGCTGTAACATAAAGGAGGTAGCTCATGGTATCAGGACACATCAGTTTACTGTGTCTGGAAAGCAACAAAAGCAGGTCAGTACATGGTGATGGGGGCTTATCCCATGACCTTTTTATGTTTTGATGAGTTGGAAAACAGAAAGCTAAAACCAAAAGTGGAGCAGGGCTTTAACTGTCAAAGGTCTGCCCCACTAGTAACCCAATACTAACTGACACACCTCCCTCTCCAAAGGGTCCACACCTTCCCCAGACAACACCACACTCTCAGGCCAAGTGTCCGGGCACTGTGAGCCTGTGAGGGATGCTTCATATCCAGGCCATAATGATAACTAGACCAGCATCAACACCAGTATCTTTCAGGATCTTGTGTAAAATCCTGAATCCTTGGCTTTACTCCAAACTACTAATCGAGTATGAGCATTTTTAACACTACAGTTTGCTGACATGTATTAACATTTGTATTAGCATTGATAAGGAGACTTTACTGTTAGAACTTTGTTCTTAAGTTGTTCTTAAATAAGGTTGTTTGCTTTTAAGAAAACACTTATAAAAATTTTAACTCTAATAATAAAACCAACAATAAAGGTCTATCTTTCCAGAAAATTCAAGCAATAAAACATGTTATTTATTGAAGCTCTGAAGCATCTTGATTTTCTTCCTCAATCTTATATACTGGGGAAGTTTTATTTTAAAATTTACATGAAAAGACTTGATTGTTTCCCAATCTCAGTTGCTATGTAAACAAAAACAGAAACAGGACCTACTAAGAAAATAATACCCCCCCAACACACATAACACACGCACACACACACACACACATACACACACACTTCTGTTCAAATGGAACTCTTCAAAGTTTCTTAGAATCATCAGATAGGTCACAGGCTGAGTCAATGTGTTAAAACTCAGAGAATATGACTCTTTGATAACTGATTACTTTTCTTTTTAACATGATGTCTCTGTGAATAGGTCCAATGCAGTTTTGCTGAAGAGTTGTTACACCTAGCTATACCTATTTCACAGCAGTTTGGAATTATTACACTTGCCTACCTGTATTATAATCACTTCATGTCATTTTGCTTCACTAAGCATTTCAAACCTTGACAGGAAGGGCTGTTATACCCTTGCTATTCCTCTACTTTTATCAAGAAGAAGATCCAGGAAGAATACCCAGGATTCATTAGATTGACAGAGGAAGCTGGAGAGCAGGAAAACTACCACTCAAATAAAAATGGCAGTATCAATTCACAAATCTTGATAACTGAGTGGTTAGAAACCAGTATTTTCCTGTTCTTGTATTATTGGTTAAGTACCATCTGACAGCACCTTAGTTGTATCTTCTCTCAGATTATTACCTTAAAAATACAGAAATGAGGGCCCGAGCATAGAGTAGGTCGCAGGCGGCAGCTCCGTACCCAACCCCAGAAAACCGAGAGAAACAGGGACTCCCAGGAGCTTGAACTCACGCAGCATCCCAGGTAAGGTAAAAGCAACACTCACCCCAAACAAGGAGCAACCGGGACCCACTGGGACCCAGGAATTCGCTCCTGGCCCGGGGCGGGCTCCATCCGGTCTGGGCCCAAGCACTTGCGAATCCCGGGAGGCAGCTCTGCACCCAATCTCGGAGAATCCAGAGGAAGCGGGGCTCGCAGGACCTCTGTGCCAAGCAGGGTCTTGGGCTAGGAGGTGGCAGAGCTTGCCCCCAAACAGGGAGCGGCTAGGACCCACTGGGACCCAGGAGTTCACTCCAGGCCCGGAGCGTGGGTTCCTTCCGGTCTGTGCCAGAGCAGACCCCGAGAGTCAGCTCTGCACCCAATCTCGCAGAATCCAGAGGAAGTGGGGCTCGCAGGACCTCTGTGCCAAGCAATTTCTTAGGCTAGGAGGTGGCAGTGCTCGCCCCCAATCAGGAAGCAACTGGGACCCACTGGGACCCACTGGGACTCACTGACCCGGAGCCCCGGCCCCTTCCGGTTTGTTTCCACCTGAACACCGAGCACATCTTGGGCCTCAGCTCTAACTCAAGCAGCAAAACCCATCCCAAACAGTTCTGACACAACCTAGATAATAGGAAAGACAGGCCCCAGTCAGAGACAGCACAGATAGCACAAAGGTGACCCAGATGGCGAAAGGCAAGCGCAAGAACACAAGCACCAGCAACACAAGGTACTTGCCAGTATCAGAACCTAGTTCTCCCACATTAGAAAGTCCTGAACTCCCCATATCACCAGGAAAACAAGAACCAGATCTAAAATCACTTCTAATGATGATGCTAGAGGACTACAAGAAGGAAGTAAATAACACTATCAAAAAACTTGAGGAGAACACAGGAAAACAGGATGAAGTCCTTAAAGAAACACAAAAATCCTTTAAAGAATTACAAGAAAACACAAACAAACAGATGAAGGAACTGAACAAAACCATTCAGGACATAAAAATGGAAGTGGAAACAATAAAGAAAGCACAAAGGGAGACTATCCTGGAGATAGAAAACCTAAAAAAGAAATCAGGAGTCATAGACACAAGCATCACCAACAGAATACAAGAGATAGAAGAAAGAATCTCAGGTGCAGAAGATACCTTAGAAAATATTGACACAACTATCAAAGAAAATGCAAAATGCAAAAAGTTGTTATCTCAAAATATCCAGGAAATCCAGGACGCAATGAGAAGACCAAACCTAAGGATAATAGGTATAGATGAGAGTGAAGATTCCCAACTTAAAGGGCCAGTAAATATCTTCAACAAAATCATTGAGGAAAACTTCCCTAACCTAAGGAATGAGATGCCCATAATCACACAAGAAGCCTACAGAACGCCAAACAGACTAGATCAAAAAAGAAACACCTCCCGTCACATAATAATCAAGACACAAAATGTACAAAACAAAGAAAGAATTTTAAAAGCAGTAAGGGAAAAAGGCCAAATAACATATAAAGGCAAACCTATCAGAATTACACCTGACTTCTCACCAGATACTATAAAAGCCAGAAGATCCTGGACAAATATCATACAAACCCTAAGAGAACATAAATGCCAGCCCAAGCTACTTTACCCAGTGAAACTCTCAATTACCATAGATGGAGAAACTAAGATATTCCATGACAAAACTGAATTTACACAGTATCTTCCCACAAATCCAGCTTTACAAAGGATAATAGCAGGAAAGCTCCAATACAAGGAGGGCAATCATACCCTAGAAAGAGCAAGAAAATAATCCTTTTCCATCAAACCCAAAAGAAGATGACCACACAAACGATGTCTCCACTATTAGCAAAAATGACAGGAAGCAACAACACCCTCTCCTTAATATCTCTTAACATCAATGGACTCAATTCCCCAATAAAAAGGCATAGGCTAACGGACTGGATACGCAAACAGGACCCAGCTTTTTGCTGCTTACAGGAAACCCACCTCAGTGACAAAGACAGACACTACCTTAGAGTAAAAGGTTGGAAAACAATTTTTCAAGCAAATGGTCCTAAGAAACAAGCGGGAGTAGCCATTCTAATATCGAATAAAATCGACTTTCAACTTAAAACTATCAAAAAGGATAAGGAAGGGCATTTCATACTTGTCAAAGGAAAAGTCAACCAACATGAACTCTCAATACTGAATATCTATGCGCCAAATACAAGAGCATCGACTTTCATAAAAGAAACCTTACTAAAGCTCAAAACACACATTGCACCTCACATAATAATAGTGGGAGACTTCAACACCCCACTCTCAGCAATGGATAAATCATGGAAACAGAAACTAAATAGAGATACAGTAAAACTAACAGAAGTTATGAACCAAATGGACTTAACAGATATCTATAGAACATTTCACCCTAAAGCAAAAGAATATACCTTTTTCTCAGCACCTCATGGTACCTTCTCCAAAATAGACCATATAATTGGGCACAAGACAGGCCTCAACAGATATAAGAAAATTGAAATAATTCCCTGCATCCTATCAGATCACCATGGTCTAAGGCTGGTCTTCAAAAATGACAAAGAGAATGGAAAGCCCACATTCACATGGAAACTGAACAACACTCTACTCCTTGATAATCAGGTAAGGGAAGAAATAAAGAAAGAAATTAAAAACGTTTTAGAATTTAATGAAAATGATGACACATCATACCAAAATCTATGGGATACAATGAAAGCAGTGCTAAGAGGAAAATTCATAGCTCTTAGTGCCTACAAGAAGAAACTGGAGGGAGCATACACTAACAGCTTGACAGAGCACCTGAAAGACATAGAACAAAAAGAAGCTAATACACCCAAGAGGAGTAGACGGCAGGAAATAATCAAACTCAGGGCTGAAATCAACCAAATAGAAACAAAAAGAACTATCCAAAGAATCAATAAAACTAGGAGCTGGTTCTTTGAGAAAATCAACAAGATAGATAAACCCTTAGCTAGACTAATCAGCGGGCAGAGAGACAGTATCCAAATTAATAAAATCAGAACTGAAAAGGGTGACATAACAACAGAAACTGAGGAAATTAAAAAAATCATCAGATCCTACTACAAAAGCCTATATTCAACAAAATTGGAAAATTTGGATGAAATGGACAATTTCCTAGACAAATACCAGTTACCAATGTTAAATCAGGACCAGATAAACCATCTAAACAGTCCCATAACCCCCAAAGAAATAGAAGCAGCCATTAAAAGTCTCCCTACAAAGAAAAGCCCGGGACCAGACGGTTTTAGTGCAGAATTCTATCAGACCTTCAAGGAAGACCTAATTCCAATTCTTTTCAAACTATTCCACAAAATAGAAACAGAAGGGACATTACCCAACTCATTCTTTGAAGCCACAATTACACTCATACCTAAACCACACAAAGACCCAACAAAGAAAGAGAACTTCAGGCCGATCTCTCTTATGAACATTGATGCAAAATTACTCAATAAAATTCTAGCGAACCGAATCCAAGAACACATCAAAACAATTATCCATCACGATCAAGTTGGCTTCATCCCAGGAATGCAGGGTTGGTTCAATATTCGGAAATCCATCAATGTAATCCATTATATAAACAAACTCAAAGAAAAAAACCACATGATCATATCACTAGATGCTGAGAAAGCATTTGACAAAATTCAACACCCCTTCATGATAAAAGTCTTGGAAAGGTCAGGAATTCAAGGTCCATACCTAAACATAGTGAAAGCAATATACAGCAAACCAGTAGCCAGCATTAAACTAAATGGAGAGAAACTTGAAGCAATCCCACTAAAATCAGGGACTAGGCAAGGCTGCCCACTCTCCCCCTACTTATTTAATATAGTATTGGAAGTCCTAGCCAGAGCAATTAGGCAACACAAGGAGGTCAAAGGGATACAAATTGGAAAGGAAGAAGTCAAAATCTCACTATTTGCAGATGATATGATAGTGTACTTAAGTGACCCCAAAACTTCCATCAGAGAACTCCTAAACCTGATAAACAACTTTAGCAAAGTGGCTGGATATAAAATTAACTCAAGCAAATCAGTAGCCTTCCTCTACTCAAAAGATAAACTGGCTGAGAAAGAAATTATGGAAATGACACCCTTCAAAATAGTCACAGATAATATAAAATACCTTGGTGTGAACCTAACCAAGCAAGTAAAAGACCTGTATGACAAGAACTTCATTCCCCTGAAGAAAGAAATCGAAGCCGATCTCAGAAGATGGAAAGATCTCCCATGCTCATGGATTGGAAGGATTAATATAGTAAAAATGGCTATTTTGCCAAAAGCCATCTACAGATTTAATGCAATCCCCATCAAAATTCCCACTCAATTCTTCTCAGAGATAGAAAGAGCAATCTTAAAATTTATTTGGAATAACAAAAAAACCAGGATTGCAATAACTACTCTCAGCAATAAAAGAACTTCTGGAGGAATCACCATCCCTGACTTCAAGCTGTACTACAAAGCAATAGTGATAAAAACTGCATGGTATTGGAACAGAGACAGGCAGGAGGATCAGTGGAATAGAATAGAAGACCCAGAAATGAACCCCCATACCTATGGTCACTTGATCTTTGACAAAGGGGCTAAAACCATCGAATGGAAAAAAGATAGCATTTTCAACAAATGGTGCTGGTCCAACTGGTTGTCAGCATGTAGAAAAAAGCAAATTGATCCATACTTATCTCCTTGTACAAAGCTCAATTCCAAGTGGATTAAGGACCTCCACCTAAAACCAGCGACACTGAAACTAATAGAAGAGAAACTGGGAAAAAGCCTGGAATACATAGGAACAGGGAAAAAGTTCCTGAACAGAACACCAATGGCCAGTGCTCTAAGACCAAAAATTGACAAATGGGACCTCATAAAGCTGCAAAGCTTCTGTAAAGCAAAGGACACAGTCAATAGGACAGAGCGGCAACCAACAGATTGGGAAAAGATCTTCACCAACCCTACATCTGATAAAGGGCTAATATCCAAGGTATACAAAGAACTGAAGAAATTAGACTCTAGACAATCAAAGAACCCTATTAAAAAATGGAGCACAGAGCTGAACAAAGAATTCTCAATTGAGGAAGTTCGAATGGTTGAGAAGCACCTAAAGAAGTGTTCAGGATCACTAGTCATCAGGGAAATGCAAATGAAAACAACACTGAGATTCCACCTCACACCAATCAGAATGGCTAAGATCAAAAACACAGGTGACAGCACATGTTGGCGAGGATGTGGAGAAAGAGGAACACTCCTCCACTGTTGGTGGGATTGTAAACTGGTACAACCACTATGGAAGGCAGTCTGGCGGTATCTCAGAAAATTGAACATAGTGTTACCTGGAGACCCAGCTATACCACTCCTGGGCATATACCCAAAAGAAGTTTCACCATACAACAGGGACACATGCTCCACCATGTTCATAGCAGCCTTATTTACAATAGCCAGAAGTTGGAAAGAACCCAGATGCCCTTCGACAGAAGAATGGATGCAGAAAATGTGGTACATTTATACAATGGAGTACTACTCAGCTATTAAGAACAATCAGTTCACAAAATTCCTAGGCAAATGGATGGAGTTGGAAAATATCATCTTGAGTGAGATGACCCAATCTCAAAAGAACATACTTGGTATGCACTCACTGATAAGTGGATATTAGACCAAAAGCTCACAATGTCTAAGAATCTACATATAGACCACATAAAACTCACATAGAAGAAGGAAGACCAAAGTATGAATGCGTTGGTCCTTTCTAGAAGGAGTATCAAAAGTTTCAACCAGAACTCCCAAAGTCTAAACCAGAGAGCACAAAGGGAGGGACTCACGAACCTGTATAGGGAATTGAGGGTGACCTTGTTAGACTTCAGTGAAAGTGGAGGGCCAAGGTCTCCGAAAGTTTGGATCCCCTACTGTGTGGGAATTTGAAAGCAGGGAGATGGGAGTGGGAGGATGTTTGGAGCGAGCACACCATCACAAAAATTAGGAGGAGTGGGTATGGGATAAGGGATCTTGGGGGAGAATGAGAATGGAGATAACATTGAAAGGTAAATACGTATAATATCCAATAAAAAACCCACACAGATAAAGGATTTTTTTAAAAAAGGGAGTTTACTTATCTTAAATTAATTTCAAAAGTTTCTAGGAGTTGCAAATTGGCTAAGATCCTATTTTAAGCTCTCCACAAAAGAACTTAAATCTCTGTTCAATATTCTCAAGAGAGAGGTAAACCCTAACTCCCTCAACAGTTAACTGACAGAAGAGAGGTAATCTCACAACAAGTAGAAAAAGCTATTTCCAATCGATATATCATATAGTCTGATTAATTGTCAGTGGTGCTATAAAAGTCCTTTGACAAAAGATTATTAATATAGATTTATATATCCTTAAATAAGGTCTTCATGACTCTCTGAGTGTAGAAGGAGCAACTGTTGGCGCTTCTGGCCTGATTTTACAAGAACTCTGAAAAATTGGCTTTAAAAACAAAAGAGGGGGAACGGTACCCCCTCAGAAGGAGCCCCCCTGAAATACTCTCCATCATGCCTTGTTCACTTTTCTCTCTCTAAAGCTGAAAGCTCATGGCAAATCTCTTGCTGACCATATTGGTGACCTCGGGCACCACCAAGACCAACAAAACTTTACCACAGATATGGGGAAGGACCCTCATACCTGTAAAGGGAATGCCCCAGACCCAGTTCCCTTATGGAGCCGAGGACTGATATGCCTGTCCAATACCACAGAAGGCACAGCTAACCGGCTACCACAAATATTAATGAAAAAAAATAGATACTCTCACAAAGCCAGGCCCAACCATAAATACGATGAATAACAATTTACATCCAGGGAAGAGAAATCTCCCTGAGAATCCCCTTCTTTTTTCTTTCCAGGTAAAAATGAATCACCCGTGATGCCTGCTATTAGAAGTTCTAATCCAGATGGGCCAGAAGCCAGGATCCTCGCCCTTACCCTCACCCCCTACCTTTTCCCACCTGCACAAGGTTCCCTGAAGCTTGGCAACTGCAAGATCCTGCTTGGCAACTGCAGATAGACTCAAAGCAGTGTACCATATCATCTGAAGAATAGCAGGGATACCATAACTCAAGCAGTGTACCATATCTTCTGAAGAATAGCAGGTTGCAGTCCTCCTCGCCCCCACGAATAACTAGGACCTGCCGGTCGGGTCAAGTGCACCCAGACATGGGGCTCGAGGCATGGACCCCTCTGGACGGACCCTCATTGAGAGGATGTGCGCACGACATCAAGATTGAGTGAGACAGAGATCGTTGCCGGCGACCTGCCATCCACGGAACCAGGTTGATGCTGCCATCAAGAAGACGGTTGAAGTTCATTACCATCAGCCAAAAATTGAAGAGGATCCAGAAGTGACTCTGCAGGAGACTGACACAGCTGCCAGCTCCCCTGCCTCCCCCTAAGGTCGACCGCTAGACTTCCACACCCTCCAGAAGGGTTCCTGGTATGCCTGGCTTTGTCCTCGCTTCTCTCGCTAGAGAGCTTGGCCTCTTGATCACCACAACAAAAATTGGCTTTTTCCTAAACCAAGGCCGCCCTTGATATGGCCGCTAACATTGGGGAGCCTTCCTTTATGACAATATTACACCCCAAACTGACAAATGGTTGGTAACTTGAACATTCACAAAGGGACTAGGATGGCTGTGAGTTAGCCCAATGACGGGATTATTGTAGGTCCACTTCCCAGGGGCCCACCCAATGCAGCCGAAAAGGAGTGTGTGGTGCTGGGAGTGGGTGCAGCCTACATGGCCTAAGACAGGGCTCTCACCCTCCTTTCACCCACATCGGAGTCCCTTGACGTTGCCCATCGTCGACAGCCTAAAGCCTTCGACCATCGATGTGACTCGTCTCACATCAGTGTTTTGGGGTTGTGAACTTGTCTAAGACCCCCCATAATTAGACATCCAAATTCAAAATTCACATAGTTGGGATTGATCATAAGATGCCTTCTCTAACTAAACAGAGAAGGGGGAGATGCCAGAAGCCAGGACCCTCGCCCTTACCCTCACCCCCTACCTTTCCCCACCTGCACAATGTCCTCTGAAGCTTGGCAACTGCAAGATCCTGCTTAGCAACTGCAGATAGACTCAAAGCAGTGTACCATATCATCTTAAGAATAGCAGGGAGACCATAACTCAAGCAGTGTACCATATCTTCTTTAGAACAGCAGGTAGATCATAATTCAAGGCAGAGTACCTTATAGACCATGACATGTTTCAAGGCACAGGCCAAGAAGATTTTGTACTTTTCCACCACCTTGCTCTTCTTACCCCCTCCCCTTGTAAAACATGCTATAAAAAAGCATTAAAAAAAAAAAGAAATATATTCTTGAAAAAAAAAAGAAAAAAAAATACAGAAATGACTTAGCATATTTAAAAATTGAATGCATTTCAATCAAACCATTCCAAGTGTCCTCACAATGGAAAAAAGGATATAATATAAACTGTGTGATTGAGCTTATGATCAACACATAGACTCTAAGAAAGTTAATAAAGATACTACCAGAAACTGAAAATAAGATAGAGCAGAGGACATAAGGCCTCAGGAGAAAACAAAGAAAGTTTACTTTAATACTGGAGAATAACTTCTCTATCAGAGTTGAATACATACATATATATATATATATATATATATATATATATATATGCAAGATTTAAAATGTTATTAACACTTCATATCTTCAAATATTTATGTTATGTGTTGCGACACCCTTCCTTTTCTCCCTCCTCATCATTATGATACATTGCTGTAGATTGTAAATGCCTCTGTACAGTAGAACTGAAAATTTGCTTCACCTCATCTAAAGTTCTTTCTGTACTTGTTAACAAAATTCTCTCTACTCCATTTTCTTATTATGGAATGAAATTGTGCAAATGAATTTTGTCCGTAGTTAGAAAATCATTAAATCAAAAGTCATACTTTTGAGCCAGACATGGTGGTTCATGCCCATAATCCCAGAGTTAAGGAGGCCATAATAATATCACTGATATGAATTTAAGGCCAGACCTCAAGGACTTAAGCTAAGAAGATGAGAAAGTAACTGAGTAAAACAATGGTATAAATTTGCGCAAATGAAGAAAAGAATGACCTGTTGTTTGCAAGGACCCCATTTAATCTTGAGATGAGGAAATGTGAAGGAATCTGTACTAAAATTCATCATTCATCAAATTTGTGAGCAATGGTAAAGTTGAAAACCTGAGGAGATACATGTGACTTTGAGTTAAGCAAAGATTTCTTGTCTAAGAAAGATCACAATCCATAAAGAAAACAAAATAGACTCCTAAAAAGTATAAATGCTTCCTGTTCATAGGACAATGTGAAGAAACAGAGAGGCAAGGCTATCGTATGAGATATTCAGAACACATACACCTGAAAAAGGAATTATATTTGAGGTATGTAAAGATCTCCTATAAATCAGTGGTGACCTAATTTTAGAGATAGCAAAAAGACTTGAATTTTCACCAAAGAATATGCATGAATGTCCAATAAGCATATGAAAAGATGCTTAGTGTCATTAGTCACTAAGGAAATGCAAATTAAAGTCATACAGAAACCCACTAGAAATTCTGAACTTGACAAGGTTGAAAAGACTGGCAGAGATACAGAGCAAGAGAAAGCCTCATTCCCCTACCTTGTGAATCTGTTCAGCAGTATCTTAAAGGGGAAACACATAGCCAAATTCTAATCCAGAAGCTTCACTTTGAATTAACAAAAGCTATATGAAAGTGAACATTTTATCAACAACAAAATTCATAGAATGTTCACAGCCATTTTACTTGTAATAGCTAAAACTGAGTATAATCCAAATGTGCATCAATAGCATTACGAATAAGCAAAATGGCATGAAACAGTCTTCGAGAATGAAAGGGATCATACACAAAAGATGAATGCATCTCACTAATATTGTATTATAGCAAGAAGCCAAATGTAGAGTGTATATTGTAGAATGCTATTTATCACACACTCAAGGAGAGGAAAGACAAACCGATGGTTACAGAAATCAGGGGATGTCTGTCTGTGGTGGTGAAGTTATGGTTTGGATTAACTGGAAAAGGGAAGAAGGAGCTGTCTACAGGGATGACGTTCTGCCTTTCTGTCCGGCTTGTGTATTGCTTTCACAGATATATGCATCCACCAAATGGACGGAACGTGGTATCTGTGCATTTTGTTGTTTATAAAGTAACGTTGCTGTTAGAGCTTATTGCCAGATGTATCTCATTTACAATGATGGGGCTGACAGGGTAGTTATTATATAGATTTATAAATCAGAACATTGACTCTCAGTAGGATGTGACTTGGTGGAGTCTCTTGCTCCCTGGTGGGTCTTTGGCCACTATTTTGTTTTCATTGCACTTCCTCTCCTCCCCCCACACACATCCAGGAGAGCTTGGCGGCAAGCATTGGCACAGAAGAGTTAATGGATGTAGAGTGTTGCAAAGGAAGAGGTTTTCTGCTGGGTTAGCACAATTTCAACACCAAATATAAGCTTTGCATACCAAATATATTCTTTTGTCTCTTGACCACTGTGCTAGAGAATAGGGAAACATGCCAAAGAGGGAACTGAAGAAGACCACAGGGAAAGGGACTGTGGTTGCTCAGGGAGCAGCCTTCTTTTTGGCTTGGAGATGTTCTTTCCTGTTCAGAACCACAGGGAAAAGAAAAATAATCATGACCAGTACTGAAAGACTAGAGGGAAATTTGAGAGGCCTTCATCAGAGCCAGCATGGACAGAGGGAGGTGGAAGGGAGGCCATGGTGGGAGGCATGGATTAAACCAGCTAATGCCATTGTTGATTTATAAAGCTTGTGTTTCTGAAAGAAAACAAAAGGGTTAGGCCTGAGATGACAGACTAATTACTAGAGGTGAGTGTAGCCAGGCTCTTGCCTTCCATGAATACCAATACACATTCTAGGTCCTCTGACTGACCTCCACTCCCTTGCCATACTGTTGCAGCTAAGGGAATAATTTATTTCTGGCAGCTAATACACACATACACACACACACACACACACACAGAGAGAGAGAGAGAGAGAGAGAGAGAGAGAGAGAGAGAGAGAGAAAGAGAAAGAGAGAGAAAGAGAGAGCACACACAGAGAGAGAGAGAGAGAGAAAGAGAGAGAGAGAGAGATGCATTTACACATATGTGTGTGCTGTATATAATAATATGTGTGTGCTGTAGCTAATATATATTGCTACATAAATTATGTATGTTATCTATACAATATGTATAAATCAATCAGAAAATAGAACAAGTTGAATTGTCCTGAATTAAGAAGATTGCTAAGAGAAGGAGGCACCTTCATGATGCTCAGGTACAATTAGATTAACACGAACTGATGTAGTAAACTAGCAAATTGTTCAACCATACTCTTATTTGTGTTTTTTCCTCAATAATGCCAACCATGGAACTCACCAGAGACAATACATATTTATTCGGAGAGAGGAAAGTTGTAACAATTCCTGTAAACAATGAAGGATGAACATAAATCAGGCGAGTGGTTGCCCATGTTGTCCGTACACTAGAGCCCTACATGAACTTTTAATGAAATGTACCTGCTATAGTTTGAATATAAAATGTCCTCCACAGAATCACACTTCAATGGTATGGAACCTGTAGTCTGTGTAGCAGAGGTGAGAGAATTAGGTCAGTCCAGGTGGGCCTTTGAACACTGAAGAAACCCAAGGTTTCATCTGTATTCTTACTTCCAGGTTTACTTTAATATAACATGTCTTCTATCACACATTCCTGCAGCCATGAATTCTGCCATGTCTTGGCTGCTGTGATGAACTGGAATGTCAGTCCCATCTGGCATTTTGGCAACAGCCATACAAAAGTAGTGTGTCACCATGCTCAGCTGTCTTTGGCCAGAGTGTCTAATGTAGAGGAAGGAGGGGCAGGAGAACATGAATTACGATAAAGGCCACAGTGGATCTGTGGTGCAGTCCAGAATTGACAACTATTTGACTTAAGCAGATGAGAGAGGGTATATAAAACTAATGAAGTCTAAATACACAGATTGGCATATGATGGGCTGATATTATCTTCCTACAAGAAGACGATATATATTCAGGATATATATTTCTAGTGGATAGCCACAAATGAAGGCAGAGAACTCCAGACAAAGAAACTATCCAAAAGGCAAATAACACAACCCCACAGGGATTCATTGCTTCAGTCAGCTTGCTTAGACAGAGGTAAATTTAAGATTGCAAATCTCAAAGATACAGATAAACAAAAATTATAGCATTGAAATCCAAGCTATGAGTTGTTTGCAATATAACTTTTAGCCATTTTCTTCCTTTTGTTTTTTATGTGTTTGTTTTAAAGAAGGGATATAAAATGATGAGAATGTTATAAAAACAGAAGCAGAATGACTCAGCCAAAAGAAAACGGTTCTCTTTCTACTGATCCTCCTCAAGAGAAGGAAGCATTGGTGTGGGCTGAGGACACAGCATCTCTGGGTTAGCTGTTACTATGGACATCACTGTGTCTTATAGACACTTATAGAGTGTCAAGCATTGCCTACAGTCTGAGAACTTGAAAGGCTGAGACAGGAGGATTGCCTAGAGTTCAATGCCTCCTTTGTCAATGCAGTAAGTTCTGAGATAGCCAGGGCTAAAGAGAGAGACCCCATTTCTCTAAGTTCTCCACAGGCATGTGCAGCATCAGCAATCCTCTTCAACACCGTCCCTGAAGCACTAGCTGGAACAAGAAGGTAAAAGAAGGAAATTAAAAGGATACAGAAAGTAAAAGAAGTCTAGCTTTCCCTATCTACATATGATGATATTATATACCAGAAAGCCAAAAAAACTCTATCAGACAACTTCAAGAGATGATAAATTCACCAACAAGCAGGATACAGAATCACTTGCTAAAATCAATAGCTTTTCTATCCACAAACAATAAACACACAGAGAAAAAGACCATAAGAACATTCCCATTCAAAATAGCCTCAAAAAAAATATCTAAGGATAAAGCTATCCAATGAGGTGAAGAAACTCTGCCATGAAAAGTTTACATCTCTGAAGAAAGAGACAAAAAAATGCTAAAAGATGGAGAGGCATGCTGTGCTAATGGATTGGTAGAATTAATATTCTAAAAAAATGACCATTTTACCAAAAGTAATTTACATATTCATTGCACTACCAATCAATTCTCCATCTCATTCACCACACAAATAGAAAAAAAAAACTATCCTTAAATTCATATCAACTCACTAATTATTCTGAATAGCCAAAATAATCCTGAGAAAAACAAATGAACAAAAAACAATGCTGGATAATCATTCTAGATATCAAGATATATTACAGAGGCATAATAATAAAAACTTATGATACCAACACTAAAACATATAGGTAGAACAATGAAAAAAATTGAGGGCCCTAACATGAATTCATGAAACTACGACCATATATTATTTTACAAAGGTGTCAAAGACATATATTAGAGAAAAGAAAATCTCTTAAACAAAGGTGCTGAGAAGACAGGATATCCACATATAGAAGAATAAAATTTGACTCATACCTATAAACTTGCATAAAACTAATTCCAAACAGACAAAGGACCCAGATGTGATCCCAGAACATTGAAACTGCTCAATGAGACCATCAGTGATATCCTACATGATACACATGAAGGAAAGAACTTTCTGAATAGGACTGCATTTGCCCAAGAATTAAGGCCAACAAGTGGAACCTCATAACACTGAAAAACGTTTGCCCATCTAAAGAAACAAACAGATGAAAGGATGCCTGGTGAGTGGGAGAGAAACTTTGCCAGCTATACATCTGACAAGCCATTAATTTTTAAAATTAATAAAGAATTTTTTAAAATAGTGAAAAGACAAACAACCCATTTAAAAAATGAGGCTAGAACTTGAATAGAGAGTTCACAAAAGAATGAAAAATTATAAAGAAATATCTAAAAGCTCATTCATCATTAAATTATAAAAAAGAACTGTGAGAATTTATCTACTGTGAGAATTCATCTTCTCTAAACAGAACAGCAAAGATCAACAAAACAATCAACACTAAAGGCTGGAGGGGCTGTGGAGAGGGAACCCTCCTTCACTGTTAGTAGGATTGCAGACTGTCCTAGCCGCTCTGGAAGTCACTGTGAAGAATTCTCAAAAAGCTAAAAATGAATCTACCACGTGACCCACCTACACCGTTTCCTGACATATTCTCAACGAACTCAACCTCTCACTGCACAGACAGCTACTCAATCATGCTCGCTGCTTCCCCATTCCTAATAGTCAATCAATGGAAACCAACTAAATGTTATTCAACAGAATATGGATACATATACATTATGAAATACGATTCAGCTATAGAGAAAAATAAATTCTGTGGGTAAATGAATGGAACTAGAGAAGATCATACTGAGTAAGGTAATTCTAACACAGAAAGACAAACTCTTCATATGTCCTCTCATGAATGGCTTTTTCAGATATCGATATAAAAAGGGAGCAGGCGATAAAGTTGTAAATAGCAGGGCACAAGTGATATGAGGATGGAAATAGGGAAGGAGGGCTTAATTAAGGAGTGAGGAAGGAAACGAATACAAAAAAGAGGAGAAGAATAAAATATTAGTGAGAATATATGAAATGGTAATGAGGAAGCATACTATAAACTATCTACCTAAAATTCTTATATGTGATTCTGTGTATAGATATACTTATATAGTTTGATAATCTTTTTCAGCTTGGCTGTCAAAAGTCAAAGGCCAACTAACAAAAATCCTAACACTAGTCCTCTTTTGAGAAATCCTCTTTTGAGACGTTGCTCAGCGCTGTTGAATAGACTCCCAAAATATTATAGACTATTTCTGTTGCAATTGGTTGCTATCCAGACAGGTTAGTCCTTATTGCTGAAGACATCATAGACTTCAGGCTCAGGACTTGGAAAACCTGAACTATCTCTAAAACACAAACTTCCTCCCTGAAACTAGTTTTCATGATACTAGAAAGTGCCATACAAACTTCCCAAGAAGGAAGCATCCAACATTGCTACTGACCTGTGATCCCCATGAGCTACAATAACCAGCATGTTGAGATGCTTATAGTAAGGACAAACTGTACAGTAATGGCAGGGCCTCCCTAAGACCTCATTAATTAGAAACAAGATGGAAATCATGGCTGGTCCTGGGAACCTAGCCAAGTACCTGGGGCTGATGAAGTCATGAATCTCAGAGAGGAACCTATAACCCACCATGTTACTAAACAAACATAATTCAGAACTAGATTATAAATAGTTGTTCCTATACTCACAGGTAAGAATACATACTTCTCACCCCTCATTAAGGAAATTCACTTTACAGCAGACAGAGACAGTTGCAGAAAATCATACCTTCTGAACAGAATCCATGAATGAAGCTATTTGAGGAGATTTCTCCAAGGAAACAGACAAGAGTTTGTACTCTCTGTTCTTCCATAGCATGGCTTGTTCTTGCATTGCATTTTGTGGCCCTCATAGGTGAAATAATAATAATGAATGGGTTTACTTTAGAATACCCATCATCTTACCCATTATTATTCAGAATTATGCTTCCAAGAATGATTTAGCTTCACCACTGTATACGGCCTAAACTCATGTGACTGAATTCAACTTGAACTCAAGTGAAGTTTGATCTCATGATTTTGTTTAACCCACAGAATATAAATTTTCTGATGCCTGGAATAAAATTGACTATTGCATGAGACTTTAGTTTATCTCCTGGTTAGGTTCTACCATCCCAGGTTTATGCCACCAAATAGTGTGTTAACACACACCCAACAAAATTGCAGAGATGTGAAACACAATTCTTACTGATACATCTACTGCTCCTGCATCTAAGGCTCAGGGATCATTACAGAAGATTGTTGGAGCTAGAGGAAGAAGGAGTTTCATGTGAGATTGTATCTCCCAGAAATGTTAGAAAAGGTACACCTATCAAGTCTCACCAACATGGCTGCCTTACATGACCTGAACCAGGACAACACCAGTAGATATGCTACTGTGGGTGGAGCTCTAACCTTAGCCAAAGAACTAAGGAATAATGAGAGTGGGAGAAATAGCCTTTCCCAGGGAAGAGCACACCAACTGACTACCCATTACCAAACAGCCATCCCTGAAAACATATACATACAAATGCCATGTATGTATTGAAAACTGAATAGGCTATATTAATATATTTAGAATATATATATATATGAGTGTATATATGTAATAATAATTAAAGAAAAAGGAATATGAATTTGAAAGAAAAGAAGGAAACAGAGTACAGGGAAATGTTTTCTAAAAGGAAAGAGAAGAGGACACTAGTGTAGTTATATTATAACACACAGACACACAGACACACACACACATGTATATGTATATATGCATATATATATATATATATATATATATATATATATATATATATATAGAGAGAGAGAGAGAGAGAGACTATTAAAAACCTAAATTTGTAAAAACCACTGGTGAAAAAATATTTTCTAATCTCATAAGAAACCTTGTACTTTCATAAAATATTTTTCCAGTGTTTTCTACTTGGAAATTTATCTAAGAGACTATTTATAAATTCTTTCATATACTTACCTATGAGGTTGATCATAACATTGGAGCTGACTGGAATATTTAACTGTAAAGATTATTCAATTAGCTATCTGAATCTTTTCTATTAAAAAGTAGAAAGTTACAATACAAAGGGCTATTATAAAACTAATATTAAATGAATATTATGATATATTGTACACTATATTCTTTTGGTAAATATATAAACATGGAGAAAGAAATGATTTCTGGCTACAAACTCTTTGTAGCAATTATCTGAGCAAAGGAGCACTTCTTTTACTGTGTCTCTGTAATCATAACTTCCACATTTAAAGATAAAAGCATAAAAAAACAAATAAAAAGAACGGACCAAAATTATATGACAAAATCCAAGTAGCAGATATTTCAATGATATAACTTTAGCTTATCTAGACATTTTAAGGATTTATAACTATATTACTTTTATAATAAAATGCTGAAAGAGATTTTTAATCTCATTCTAAAACATTCAGTATCTTCAAATATTTCAGCTGCTATCAGTATTTTATTTTATTTTATTTTATTTTATTTACTGGGCAAACAGTTATTTTTAATTTATTTATTTTTATTCTTTAATCCTTTTTTACAGTCCAAAATTTATCCCCCTCACAGTCAGCTCCCCAACCACATCCTGTCTCCAAGATGCCCCCCCACTCCTGCTCCACCAGGCCACCCCACTCCCTGGGGCCCCAAGTCTCTTGAGAGTTAGACCATCTTCTCTGACTAAGGCAAGACCAGGCAGTCCTCTGTTGTATATGTATCAGGAGCCTCATATTAGCTGGTGTATGCTACCCGGTTGGTGTCTCAGTGCCTGAAAGATCTCTAGGGATTCAAGTCAGTTGAGACTGTTGGTCTATCCATGGTGCTACCCTCCTCCTCAGCTTCTTCCAGTTTTTCCCCAATTCAACCACAGGGGTCCCTGGCTTCCATCCATTGGTTGGGTGTTTGTATCTGCATCTGACTCTTCCATCTGCTTGTTGGGCCTCTCAGAGGCACCCATGCTAGGCTCCTGTCTGCAAGCACACCATAGCATCAGTAACAGTGTTAAGGTCCCAGACCTCCTGGAGCTGGATCCCAATTTGAGCCTGTTACTGGGCCTCTTTTCTCTCATGCTCTTCTCCAGTTTTGTCCCTGCAGTTTCCTCAGATAAGAACAATTCTCGGTCAGACCTTTTGACTGTGGGATGGCAACCCCATCCTTCCACTTGATGTCCTGTCCCTCCACTCAATAATTTCCCCCTCCCCACTGTAGAGCACTTCATACAAGGTCCCTCCCTTTGAGTCCTAAGAGTCTCTCACCTCCCATGTCTTCGGTACATTCGAGAGGGTTCCCCCACCTCCTACTTCCCCAGGTTGCCTGTTTTCGTTCTTTCTGCTGGCCCTCAGGTCTTCATACCTGTTTCCCCTGCCAATACCTGATTATATTGCCCCTTCCCCTCCCTGTCCCCTCTCTCACTCAGGTCTCTCTCTCCCTTTGCTGCCCCCCCCCACACACACCGTGATTGCTTTCTTCTCCATCCCAAGTGGGACTGAGACATCCTCACTTGGTTCCTTCGGCTTGTTAACCTTCTTGAGTTGTGTGGATTGTATTCTGGGTAGTCTGTACTTTTAGAGCTAATATCCATTTATTAGTGAGTACATACTATGCATGTCTTTTTGGATCTGAGTTATCTCACTCAGGATATTTTCTAGTTCCATCTATTTGTCTGCAAACTTCATGGTTGTGTAAATGGACCACATTTTCTGTATCCATTCTTCCATTGTGGAATATCTGGTTTGTTAGCTTCTGGCTATCACATATAAGGCACTAACCACCAAAACAAACAAACAAACAAAACAAACAAACAAAAACAATCAACAAGTGGGGTATACAACTAAACAGAGAATTCACAACAAAGGAATCTCAAAAAGAGTAGAAGGACTTAAAGAAGTGTTCAAAGTCCTTAGTCATCAGGGAAATGCAGATCAAAACGACTCTGAGATTCCACCTTACATCAATCAAAATGGCTAAAATCAAAAGCTCAGGTGACAACCCATGTTGGCAAAGATGTGGAGAAAGAGGAACACTCCTCCATTACTGGTGGGACTGTAAACTAGTACAACCACTCTGGAAATCAATCTACAGGTTCCTCAGAAATTGGAAATGTTTCTACCTGAAGACTCAGCTGTACCACTCTCAGGCATATACCCAAAAGATGCCCCACCATGCCACAGGGGCACCTGCTCCACTATGATCATGGAGGCCTTACTTGTGATAGCCAGAAGCTAGAAACAACAGCTATTTTTTTTAAAAAAGAACTATTTATTCATTTTATATATGTGATAGTTTCATATCTGCCAGGCATCCACCCCAGTTGCTTCCAGCTTAGCCAATGGCTCTGCTGTAAGGGTCTGTCTAGATTTGAACTCTTCTTGTCACCATGTAGCTTCAGGAAAGAAAGAAGTCATTCTGGTTTCTGTTGTGCTTAGAGACCTCTGACGTTTCCATTGATGGTTCATTCTGTATTTGGAAGCTAAAGCAGCTTGATAGC
Organism: Grammomys surdaster; assembly: GCF_004785775.1. NCBI lineage: Eukaryota > Metazoa > Chordata > Mammalia > Rodentia > Muridae > Grammomys > Grammomys surdaster. Next base: position 1,577,168 of record NW_021604567.1, read on the forward strand.
AACGTTATTTTGTATCATTTTCTCTCCACTGAATAATGTAGGTTCCTGGCAAGGCTGCTTATAATGGCACCAGTCACCATTCTAATTACAATGTATCTGTAAATACTCAGGTAGCATTTAGCACAGGAATTCTCATTCAAGTATCTATTTTAAAATTTCGTAGTCAGAAAAGGAGGCTGGCATTTTGAGATTCTTGGTCTATCGTGACATACCAGAGGCATATCTATACAAGAAACCCCTGATAGCTTGAGTCTGAGGTCTTCTTTCCCACTTCCTCTGCAGAAAAAGGTGCATTTTCCTATAAAGTCCCATGTGCTTTCTCCTCTGAACTGGAGAACATCTGTAGCTACAGATTCACATGTTCTCAGTGAAAAAGTATCTGGACAGGTAAAGGACACCACAGGGAGAGAGCACTCCACCCTAACGCCAACAGCTTGTCAGAGAAGCATGGCGAGGCTCTACAATCTTCCTGAACTTATACTACAGTGGCCTCCCCAGCATGTCCTCTGTCCTAAGTATACAGAACTGTTTCATGATGCTTGACAGATTAAGTGAAGATAACAAATGGAGGTATGAATAATTGATGTCCCATGGACTTGTTTGTAGAGCATACATATTATAAAAGAGCAATTAAGCACGTGAATAAGAAATAGAAAAGCAGCAAAAGTAAGCAAAAAGTAAGGGTGATATTCATTCTCCAAAGGAAGTTCTAACAGATGAAAGGAGCTGGTGTACAAAACTCCCAACACCAGGGGAAGAAGATTCTTCATGGATTGGAAGAATTCCAAGCCTCAGACAAATTTCTTGCTGGAGAGCTTGTCCCCTCATTGAGACCTGCTGGAGACATACAAACTCCCCAGATGACTCCAGTCTCTCTGGCTCTGAGTTATGAAGCTTCTACTTTCCAAAGTAGGTGCCTCAGAAAAAAGTCAGACTCATTTATGTAGAAAACTAAATTTTCTCCCCTTCTTTAATATCTAAAACTATGAATGTCAAAGAACAATCCAACTTTCCAAAAGAAAATAAAAACCATTTGTGGAAGAACTAGAACACCTGTCTCTCCCTGAGTCCATCTCTGCTCTGTTCTTTTGCTTCCCCTGCCTAATTAAAGACCCACATGGGTAATCCATTCCCATGTAACCAACTACACTAAAACCTTCTAAGCATTCACAGTGTTTCACCATTTTGAGGGTCAGAAACCCAAGTTTTGTCATTTGGGTTTCTCTTTGGATTTTGTGTTCTAAACATGAAAAATTCTAATAGACACTTTCGGCTAGAGTTTTCTATAAAAACTGCACTATGTAATTCTTTGCAAGCACAAAATAGAAAAATACAAAGTGTTTATCCCCATGGCGCCTCAGTGCATGGCTGTGTTTCTCTTTTTTTCCAAGAAATTCCACTGTTGCTGTATCCCTTCTTGAGGCCATGAAAGTTGTAAATAAATAAATAAATAAAAATTTTTTAAAAAGAAAAAAAAAAGGAAAACCAAGAAATTTTCTGTCTACTTAAAGGAACCAGAAAATACACTAGACAAGAAATTACTAATATATTGATGCAAAAAGAGGTTCACCAGAAAATAAGCCATTAGTCACATGATGTTAATTTGTATGTTCATCTTGATAAGTAGGTAGAGATATGCCTCAGTGAACACAGAGACAGGAGGGAGTCCAGAAGGATGTAGTTGTTGCTAGGGAACATGTTTCTCCAGGGACCCAACAAAGAAAGAACCTACCTTAACTCTTCCATCCATCAAAATGGGGGAAGGAGTTGACGACAGGTGAGCTCACAATGCCCTTGATACTGACATGGTGCTGAGCTGAAGGTCACAACAAAGTGTATAGTTAGACCCAAGAAGTTTTAAAGTGGAATCTATAATAATTTGAAGGGCCTTTTCCACAGGATACACATACTGCTTCTCACTGGCAAGTTGAACAGTTGGATAGCCTCATTTTATAAGTGAATGAAATCTCATGGCCATCTCATGGTGTCAGCTGTCATCTGGCTATCACACTCTGCCTGGCAGGCTGGGAAATGAGGTGCCAAACAACATATTCAGCTTTCTCTGAAGAACACTGGCTCGGAGGCTCATCAGTCAGTCCTGGTATACTGCACAGTATTTCCAGAGGGCTTTTTAGAGAGAAATGGATTCTCTGAAAGCAAAAATTCTGTACAGATTGTAGGGAAAGTATCTTGTTTTATATTTGCTCGATACCTTTAGATCATCTGAGTTGTCCATATTGCTAACAAGCCCTGACTCCTGGTGAGACCGTCTACTCAGGCATACCCTCAGTAGTTCTGATTGCAAAAATTCTAAAGAGTAAATTAACGTTAACACTAACCTGTAGTAAGTTAACCAAGACTGAAGTTACATATATAAAAGCAAAATAGGAAGGAAGTCATTACATTAAACTTTGAAAAATGCTGTGACCCAAAGGATCACTTTAGGAAACTGCTGCCACTAGGTATGAGTGCACATATATTAAACAGGTACATCCAATGTGGTACAGCCATGGAGGCCTCAGTGCGCATAGGTGAAAAAACCTGATGAGTCTACTTGCTGATTAGGCTGTGCAGATCCTACCACTACAGACAATAGGAGCAAGTTTTGGAAATAGAACCTTTTTTTTAATGAATTGGGAGCATTCTAGAAATACTACTAGTAAATGAACAAAAATATACAAAGAGTAAGAATTTGATGAGTTAACTATTTTATAAAGATAGTTGCACATAAAGGCCATGTCTCCATTGTTTAATGAGACACGTTTAATGACTTTGAATAGCTGGCATCTACTAAAATTTTGTTTAATTCTCAGAGAAGTTTTCCTTGAGAGAGTACTCTGTGGGCACTAAAATGAATACATTCAGATATTAAAGAACCAGAGATTCATGCTGATAATTAAGAACATTCACATATACACAAACCCTAAAGCTGCTGTTATTGAGGAAATACATGCAAGAGTTAGAAGTAAAAGATGAGCCAACTCAAAAATTCTAACTGTTAAGAGCAGGTGTCAGTGCTAATCTCAGCCAAGGCTTGTCCCTCTGGATCTGAGCTTCCTCTAACATGAGGATGGGCCTTCCAGGGACAACATGAAACATTAGCTCCTTCACCCACTGAGGAACCTGAGATAGAGATGGCTTGTGATTCCTCATCCCTCTGCAATGGTTGGAAAGGTCTTTAAGACCCTGTCCTCTGTAAGATGCATGTCTGCCTTTGAAGTGAAATCAAAGAATAATACGTCTGCCTTGATAAAATAGTTCAAATGCTATGTAACTATTGATGGATGTATGAACTTCTTGTTTGCGACACTAACAGTTTGAGTCCTTAAAACAAGTATCAGAAAAACACTTTACAATATTCAATATTTATTACCAATTCTTAAAAGACCAATCCTAGAGAAATATGTTTCAATCAATGATGACCATGTGACTTAAAACAATATACAACATCATGTTGGACATTATTTTCTTAGAGTCCCTTCCATCAAAAATGAAGATCCAGGGGAGAAAAATGTGTAATTACCAATATTATTTTACATTTTTCTGACAGTTATTAGAAAGGGATAAGGATGAAAAACAGAAGTCAAATGTCTTTGGTTTCAACCATGTGCAGAAGAAGAAAATTAACTCAAACTTCGTTCCTTAACCGTTAGTTAGTGACATGGGGCTGGAAGTGGCTCAGTTCACTATGGCACAGGCATGAGCACTGGATTCACATCCTCAGAACCCAGATTAGAAAGAAACAACTTGGTCACAGCTTCCTACTTGTAGACCCAATCTAATGTAAAACACAGCTAAATGAGGGATGACATGTCTATCCCAGAAGTGGGATCTTGGAACCCTCCTGAAGACCAGCAATGGAAAAAGATGTTAGAGGATGTTCAGGCAGGGGTAAATACAAATGGCCAGCTATTATCTGAAGCAAGTTCAGTTTTGCTTTTCTTCTAAGATTTAGAAAGTAGAGTAAAAGCCCACATCATTTTTTCAGGCATACATTTGAAACAGGAAAAACTCTTAGCATAAAAACCTTTCTGTAGTGAAGTCTGTTCACGAATCTTCACTACAATGAGTCTCATTTTTATTTGGGGACCAATAAAGCTTCTTCCTTTGCTATCAGATCTGGTGTGTTTCCAGAAAGATTCTTTGCATACACAAGCAAATATTGGAATGTATGCATATGTATTGTTTTAGCTTATCATTATATCTTGGAGTTTATTTCAGAGCATATGAACACACTTCATTTTAAATTTTTATATAGAAACTAAAGGATGGCTTCTGGTCTCCTTTCTATCTCTTTCTCCTTTGCTGGCCCTTTCATGTCACTATACTGACATATGAGTGATGCCTGTGTCTCTAGACTAGACAGCACTGGCTGTTTCAGTGTATGAAAGTGTCCTGTGTTGGTTTAGAGTGAATCTTACCTTCTGATCTATCAGAAAGCTGCTCCCTTCTCTGTGAGGTGGAGACACACAAGGCAGCCCATGATAACAAATGGAACCAGGTATGTCTGTGGTAGACACTGAGGAGAAAACAATGGAGTGAGGAGGTCTCTGAGGACAGTGATAGTCAGGGATTAAAGCCAACTTCATGTCGTTTCTAATCCTGGATCTCCAAGGCACCAATATGTTTTCCTGTAGTGCAAGCCACCATAGGTTAGACTTGTTATTCTCAACACAAAGAATATTAATTGAACTAGTCATCTCTGGTAATGGAGAGACCACTACCGCCACCCCATACATGAGTGGTCCATATAGGCTGTTCCTATTACACAAACAATGTGGGTGTGGATGATTTTGTACACATGTTGAGAATAAGCATCAATACATGTGAAGAGGACAATCCTTGGAGTAAAATTGCTATCCAAAGGAAAGAAAATTTAAATTTTTGTGGTACTTTCCAAATCTGACTGCATGGGCTTCATAACATTTCTATGTATTAATACATTAACAAAGTAAACAAGAGTCCATTCCCCAAAGAGTCATTAACACAGGGTTAGCAAAGCTCCCTGTACTGAATGTTGGTAAAGGCACAATATGAGCCACCTCTTTGTAATTCTGTTAGGAGGGTCAGACTGCCTACAACCTTTCTGAAAAGCAATCAGGCAGTATGAACCAGAACACTTAACAAGTTCATCCTCTCTGAATGAATAGCTTTCACCTCAGTGACTCTAACGTGAGGAAGCTTTCAGAGATTTGGACAGTGATTTATAGATGAAAGACTAAGAGTTATCATTTAAAACAAAGTGCCGCGTTTAAGAAAAAAAACCGATAAAATAAGTCATGTCCTGAGAACAGAATATTACTCAGTCAATAAACACATTTTGGAAAACATTTATTAAATGTCAGAAATATTCATGTAAAGCAATATACAAAATTTGAAAGTGCACACACATATAAACTTGTACATGCTTACCTTTACATTGACACATAGGTTATATCGTTTGCTTTCTTGTACATCCATATGCTCATCAGAGGATTTTTTACACTAAGGTTAATTCTATTCTTTTCATTTCTTGGTGGATAGAGCAGTGGATGATTCTTGATTTATTAGTAATAATCTTTGACATTTCCAAAATTCCAAGTAATGAACATGTGTTATTTTGTAATCAAGAAAATGCTACCTTCCTCTGCTGTCCTTTGCCTTGAGCCTGACAAGGCATTTGAGTTTGTAGTTAATCAGAAGGGAAGAAGACTTCTGGTTCATGAAACTTTCAACAGGAATGAAAAATGAATACTTTCTGTAGCATTTCAGAAATGTTCATCTTCCTGAGCTGTACCCTCAATTTATTAAGTTGTATGTAAGGTTAGAAAATATTCATTACTACATCAATTTCCCCGCCTTACGTTCATTCATTTTTTTTCTAAAATAATTTCAACTTATCTCACATAATTCCTGGGCAGAGTGGGTATGTGAGGAGAACCTGACATGTAAATGTTTAGTTGATTCCACTATTTCTATTACTAGTTGTATTGTGTATCAGTGACATGAGAAAAATGTAAATAGCATTTTTAAATATGTGGCATCAACTGAAATTAAATCAAAAGATTTTGAGTATGGTGTAATAAAAGAACCCAATCTGAGCAAACTTTTAAAACTAGACAGGGGGAAAAAAAACAGAGGGAGGCACGATTTCTGACCTGGGTTTTAGGAGAGCTTCAAAATTGATGAGAAAGAACTATTTGAGCCAATGTTGGACACATATAACAGAGGAAAGATATTAGAATCAATGTCTCAAGACTTCTGAGGAGGAGGTAACTGAGTTGGCCTTTACAGGAAAGACATGCATTGAGACCCTAAGCTGAGGTGTACCAGAGGGGCTGCCTCATCCTCTCACTACACGATCAGCACATTTGCCCTGATTTCACATTTTGAAACACCACCAAAAAAAAAAAAAAAATGCCAAGATCCCTCACACCCTATCATGAAAGCGGACAAGTCTTAGGTAGAGAAGGCCAAATAGTAAATATTTATGAAGTTTGTAAATATGTACTATTTCTCACCTTCTTTTATTTTTTACTTTTTTAAAAAATGAGATTATAATTTTTAACTTTTAATTTATTTTATATCCCAATTGCAGTTTCCCCTCCCTCCTTTCCTCGAATCCTCTCTGCCCCCATTCCATTTCTCCCTTCCCTCCTTACTAATCCTCTCATATACCCTTCCCCCACTACTCTTCCAGTTCATAACCGCTTTTTTCACTAATTGTTCTTATTATAACTATATGTGTATGACATATATGTATATATATATAATATATATTCCTGAATATAACTTGTGAAGTCCATATAATTCTACTTTTATATATGTTTTCAGGAACAATTATCAGTGGACAACCAACTGGTGTGATTTCCTTGGGGAAGGCCATCTTTCTCAACAACCAGTTTTCTTCAGTTGCCTGTAGTTTTTATGTAGGATCAGGACTTTGGACTTTTCTCCATTCAACGTGGCACATTCCTTGGTGTCTCACCCTTGTTTAGCTCATTTGGCACCCTCTTTACTTAACAAACTGTTTTAAAATGTATTCAGCATGCCCCAGGAGCCTGCGATATATCTAGCCTGCAAATATCTTCTCTAGCAACAATGGAACATCTGGAACCACAGCAGCAATCAGAGTTACTGTGAGGCTGAATTTTTAATGATCAGTCCTTGAAGAAGCTGGATTGACAGATTTGAAGCTGATCAGGAAACGACAGGGCAGGATGACTCATCTCTGCAATGTCCCTCCAGTATTCTGTCCCTAGAATGGACTCACAAGTACAGACAGGGCCACTTACAAGAATTTTGCCTGATTTTCTTCTTGTGTATATCTTACCCGAAAGATTAATGACCAAGTGGAAGGTTTGTTTCAAGTAGGTTCACCCCAATTTTATTCACAGGAAATTATTATTGGACCCATCCACTAGTGACTTGATTAGAAACAATTTAGCTAGACCAAATTTCTCCTCAATCAGGAAGCTATGACAATGGCTTCTCACATACACAAGAGTCAAAGTTAACCATTCCCTCTTGTCCTATAAGCCCTGTAATGTCATGATGCTTCTTTTTGTCCCAAGTGTTGACGGTAAATGGCACAGGCCTTTTGGAAAAATGACTAGAAAATGATGACAATATAGGACTTCCTAGGAGTAAGGCTTCCCTTCAGTCACTTGGATCAATCTCAGAAAACTGGCTCCAGTCCAGGAACCTAGTTACAGATTGTGACCTTTGACCACACAGACTAAGAAAAGTCGAACCTCCTTCAGCTCCTCTGTGAGTTCTGATGTTAAATGCCACATCTACTTTACTCCAGTGCTTTGAGACAACACCTTATGCATTCCCCACAATGTCATAAAATATTCTTAAGGTTTGTGAACACATTAAACCTACATTAACTACTAATCCCCACCTAGATATTGATTCATGAGAAACAGAAGAATATATTCATGTAAAAATTTTACATAATGTTCATTGCAGCCTGATTTGAAATAGCCAAAAATTTGAAGCAACCAAATGTTCAAGAATCTGTGAATGAAAAGCAAAGTGTGGTGCTCCATCCTCGGTCAGCAATAAAACAGGATATTAATATACAAAATTAATTGAAAGAAGAAGCTCTGTGGAGATTTTTTAAATGTTATGCAAAGTGAAAGCAATCAAATAAGACAACAAATGTTGCAATTTTATTTACATAAATTCAAGAAAAGGTAAAATTATGATTTTAGATGGATCCGATGGATCCAATGGGAGCAGATACAGAGACCCACAGCCAAACATTAGTTGGAGAGAGTCCAAATTGGAGATCTGCACCAGATCCTTCCCCATGGAGGCCAAAGGAACCCCATAGGAAAGGAGAAGGGTTTTAGAAGCCAAAGGAGTCCAGGATACCAGGAAAACACAGCCCATAGGACCAGTCAAGCCTCTATGAGAGGGGTTCACAGAGACTAAAGAAGGAAGCATGAAGCCTGCATGAGTCTGAGCTAGGTCCTCTGCAGGCATGTTATGGCTGTGTAGCCTGGTGATTTTGCAATTCTCCTAACAGTGGGAGTGGGGTTATCTCTAACTCTTTCACCTGCTCTTGAGACTCTTTTCCTCCTACTGGGCTGCCTCCATCAGCCTTGATTTGAGAGTTTGTTCTAGTCTTATTTCATCTTGTGATGCTGCATTCAGTTCATATCCCCGGGATGTCTGCTTATTTCTGAAGGGAAACTGAGGCGCCATAGATCTGAGGGAAGATGGGGGAAGAAGCTGAGAGTCCTTGAAAAAGGGGAAACTGTGGTCAGAATAAATAAAAAAAAAAGTATATCCAAAACCATTTTACAGTCATAAAAACATACTTTATCTTGACTGTTATGTAATAATTGTATACAATTAACAAAATTCACCAAAGTATTCACATGAAATGGATCTTTGGGGACATAAATTAAGCTTCATAAAGCAGAAAGTGTGTTGTCTTAAACAGAAAAAGGCTAAAAGACATACCATCATATATCTCTCTACTCAATATCTAATTTAGTTACCAAGAGACTAAAGCAGAAATTAAAGAGGCTAGAGCCTTTACTTTCAAGATAAAAATGCACAATACGTACTTAACAAGTACATAAGGAGAGGCATACCAAGAATTCAATGTAAAGGCTTAAGAATTTGAAAGGGAAGGGGCCACTTTCATTTGGAAATCTCTGACAGGGCCACTTTGAGAAGTATCACTTGGATCTGTCAACAAGTGTTGACAGATGACAAAGGTGGCTACAGGAAGAAGGGTTCTAGAACTGGGTGGGATTTTCATGTGTCTCTGTTTAATTGGTTGTTTATTTACATATATATGTATGTTTACTTATAACAACCGAGGAGTGCGTTGTGAAATATTTATAGCACAAAGATAGAGCAGGAAATTACTGAAGGGTGACTCAATAAAGATCAGTTACAGCCAACCTGCTGAACTTCTATACCTGTGAACGACAATGAGCAGAAGCAACTGAGCATAGTTAGTACTATGCTTTAGGTGAGGAATGCACTTTGAAGAACGTGCTGTGCCAATGTTTGATAGACTGATGGAGGCAATTGGAAACAATGTGAGGATGTGTACGATGCAGAGAATATTCAATGAAGCTAGTTCTGCAGAGATCATGTTGTAGCTTAGGGTGGGACCATCAACAAGAAATGGACAACAGACTTTCTTTCTCCATTAAAGGAACTAAGAACTTATATAAGAAAATATGAGAAAATATGAGAGATATATTTATACTAAGAAAATGTAGATCAGGAAATATCTGTGGGGGTAGGATTGAGAAAGAAGCTAGATTTGTTCTTCAGGCAGCATTCGTAATTCTGGAGAAAATGGAAGAAAGGGTCCAAGTCTACAGAGAGAAAAAATGGAATAATAACTGCAAAGAAAAGTGGACAAACCAATAGCAGTTAGCTATGAGAATTTTCTGAGCATCCATAAAATACCACAATGCACTACTTTTTGGAATGCCTAACCAGTAAGGTTTTCACCAGCAATATAAACACAGAAAACAGAAAATATATTGCAGAGCAAAACTAATTAATTAACTAGCAAAAATATTGGGCAATGTCAAGGTTTCTATGACATCTAACGTGCTGAAGTTGAGTAGTGAGGTGTCAAAGATGAAAATATAAAAAGAGAAAAGCTAGAGCTGAAGAAGGAAACTCATGGAAAGTTCTTGTAAAGGGGACAAGCTAATACAGAAGGCAGTTGGAAAGGTGGCCACAAGAGCAGAGCTCAGATTTAGGGACACTGAAGTTCCTAGAAATGCTCTGAGGCAGTACTTTAACTAAAAGTGTCATACTTGCTGAGAGTTTATAAAATTACTTTTTTTCAGATTTCAATCTACTGTTTATTTACAGATCTCTCTGTGAAATTCTAAGGTGTTAATTAAAGCCTTTATAACTATTTGCACATAGCAATTTCACTGTTCTTCAAGGAAATATGTGGAAACACTTTGCCTTTCAAACACTATCTCCAAATGATTTTTATCGATGTACAATCATAAAAGCAGAACTTCAGCTGTCTTCTCTGCGCTGCTGGCAATGAAATCTTTTTGCAAGCAGAAGATAGTGTGACTGGATTGCAAAACATAAGATTTCTAAATGTACCTCATATGTGTATGATGATTAAATTAAATTTCTTTACCTCTGGGGTTGAGTGATCAACTTGTGGAACAAACAAAAACTAAGGAAATAAAAAATAATATTTTTTCTCTTAGTATTCTGCTTCTCGGGAATGAAAATTAATTTTTAAGAGCTCCACTATTTTGACTGGAAGAAGCAAAACTCAAGCAAGGCAGCAGGTGGTTATCATTTTGAAACAGAAAAATAAACAGTTTCAAGTTCAAAGCATTCCTTTGAATTTAGGCCAATTGAGCATTAATCTCTCTTGAGTGTTGATGTCTATAGGTGAGCTCTGAAGTGCTAATGTGATGACTGACTTCATCACCTGGGACCAGAGACTAAAAGTTGTAAATACTGGACAAAAAATAACAACGTGTGTCATCCTGCATACCCTGAGAGATCCAGTTCTGAAAGAAACGTGCATTTGGAGAAGATGCAATGGAAAGGCAATGATGGTGGTAGAGCTAGATTGTTCCATTATATACATTGTCTAAGGACAGTTATATATTGCACATACAACAAAAAATGCCACCGACTCCCTGGGACAGCATCCGTTCATATGAGTTACAGAATACAACATGACTGCATTGCTTCGTCTTATTTTGTCACATCTCCAGAGACATGCGATCTGCATTGTTCATTTTTGACTACAGTGGATTTCTCCTTTTACTGGAATTGAGAGGAGAAAGCTTTTCTTCCTTTAGAAATTGTGTGTGTGTGTGTGTGTGTGTGTGTGTGTGTGTGTGTGTGTGTTTCAAAAGTCAATGCCCAGTGTCTCCCTCTATTGCTCTCCACCTTGTGTTTCGAAAGAGGATCTCACATTGAACCTGGAGTCCACAGACTGGATAAGAATTCTCAGCATCCTCCTGGTTTTCACCTTCCTGGAGCTGAGACTTCGAGTGTGTATCGTCATGCTTGGCTTTTCCCTGGAGCTGGGGATCTAAACTCAGGTGCTAACACTAACACAGCAGCACTTTTCCCAGCAAGTCTTCTCTCCATCCAGTCCTCAGCTTTCCACTCTTAGTGTGAGTAAGAAGTTATGTGTAATCCGCGATGGTCTGCCTGGATAGATACAAAGTAGAAGCAGATGGATAGGTCTCAAGGTTGTCCAACACCATAAGGCATAAGTCTTTCAGAACACACTGTTGGGCCACTGCAGGTGTCAATCTAGTCACTCTATTTCAAAACATAGAGGTCTTGTGGAGAACAGTGAAAACTGGGAAAGGCAGAGTGTGTACAATCCAACATTTGCACTGGGGAGACAAGGTTTCTCTCTATTCATGTATAAGTGACATTGACAACTATCCTATGGTGCTGACCTCTTTCGGGAATTCTTTTAATCCTATGGGAAGGGTATCATTTCACTTTTTCACTTTATACCTGAAGAAACTGAGGCAAAGGCTGATTGCATAACTCCTCTGTGATCATAAAGATAATAGTGGAATCAAGACGTGAAGCACATGGTCGGCTCTCAGAACCTGGAATTCTCTGTATATTAAGTTGTGTCCGTGTTTTATTTTTATTCAATTAAGAGAAAAATAGGAAAAAACATGAAGAGTTCATGTGTTAGATTATAACCAAATAAATTGGCGTAGTCCTCGATTGTAAAGCAAGTTTGATTTTATAAAAGCAAACACTTGATATTTTTCTACTGCCTTTTAAAGACAAAAGGCAAAATGAATTTACAGCGGCACCCGGGACAAAATTTAATTATAAAACAATTATTCCTTCTTAATAGGATTGAACATCACAGCTACACAAAATATGAAGGGACGACAACAAACGGTTTCTTTGGTTAACTATTATTACCACTGTCTTTTAATCTACATTAACTATGTTGAATAATGGAATATTTGATAAGCCAAATATCCCAGAGGTAAAACATCTGCCTGCTTTATTTTTCATTTTTATCTTCATGTTTATTTCTCTGTTGATTTTTTTTCTGTGTTTCCTGGTGGTCTCGCCTTACTTTTCATTATGGATGGGGTTCAACCAATTAAAAATTTCAAACATAAAACCTTTTAATGTGTTATGTGGAATTTCACTTATTGTGTAAAACGGTTACATGGAAGTTTTAATACAGATTTTGGCTTTATCAAACTTTTTTTCCTTGAGTCAGAATAAAAGATTACTGGTGTTAACACACCAGGCAAATGCATAATACAGTTAGTCCTACAAAATGTATCTCCTTACTTGACATCCACCTGACATCATCTCTAATGCCGACAGGTGATGGGATTGCAATAATTTTAGAGACGAGCTGGTAAGGTATGTCAAGGTTAATATAAAAGAAGTTTCAGCATTTGGAGAAAGGCTCCTCAATGAAATGGCACCTCTTACACTTGAAATATATATTGCTCTATATTGGCAGATAATGGTACGTGGAAGGAACTCCCTTAGCAAATTCAACACTATCAAAACACACTTTAGACTTCACATTAGCCTTGCTAATTCAAAAAGTCACAAGGAAGAGTAAAATTTTATCTTCCAAAATAAAGAATTAAAAATCCTCACCCTGGAGACTTTTAAAATAGAAATACTTCTGCTATCTGTATCTAGATTTTTGAAGTGCCCAAAAGCAAATACATTAAGAAGAATGAAAGTTATTTCTATTCTTTGCATTTTTTTCTTAGAGGTTGACCTAGAGAACTAAAGCACCATCTTGGAATCCTCAATACCCATGTGACTGTTGCTGTTGGTCATAAAGAAAAGCTCTGGCTCCTGACATCCGCTTTGTGACCTCATAAGACATTGCACAAGCCAATGAAAAAACATTATCATTATCATTAATATTTAACTAAGTAAGTGATGTCCAGATACTAGAGAGAACGACACCAGTCTCCAGTAATGGAGATGTGTACACTCTGAGCCTGCATCTGGTTTCCTATCCTGAACACCAAGTGTAGTTTATACCTGAGATAGCATTTCACACAAAAATATTGAGTTTATGTTATCACAGATTTGGAACTGAGTAAGTTTAGTCATTTTCTTCAATTTGTCTTTTATTTGCCTCACAGATAACTCCATGCTGCACAAAATATTCATTGTAAGAAAGCTCTGGGAATTGGGGTGGCTTAAGGGATAAGGGGGATTGTTGCCGAAGCATCACGACTTGAGTTCAAACAGCAAGCATCCCATACAAAGCCATGCACGGCCAGTGTTCACAGTGGAAACAAGAAGATCACCATGGCTTGCCAAAAGCCTGCCTAGCTCCAGGTTCAGTAAGAGTCTCTGTGCTAAAAATAAAGAGAAGGTAGCATGTGCTCCAGCAGTATATCCAATGCCCTTCCCTGGCTTCTGTGAATCCACAGGCGTGTATGCCTTTACAAGTGAATGTGAAAGATAAATTTTAGTTAAGACTAGAGAAACTTGAGAAGAGGGGAGGGCAGCAAGAGGGTTGGGGGGGAGAGAGAGAGGGAGGGAGGGAGGGAGGGAGGGGGAGAGAGAGAGAGAGAGAGAGAGAGAGAGAGAGAGAGGAGGGAGAAAGAGAGATATTACTCTAATAATTCTATTGGTCTATCTAAACCCAAGAGAATGAGAGATACATGGCTTAATAAAGGAATGTAATACCAACAAAATTTTTTCCTAGCCCTTGCTCTGACTGGATTTGAAGGTCAGTGTTATTTTACCAGGAAATGTTGCCTATGAGAATCTACTGCAGAAAACAAAGAATCGTAGCAAGGTGCAAAACAAAATGAAAAGGAAGGAGTCAGCAGCTCCTGCTCCTTGCCTGCTCTTCTTCCAATCTCATCTTCCTACCTCCTTGAATCTGCAGGACCCAACACACAGTGCTGTGTCTTTCTTCTTTTATTTTCGAGCAACAGAAGATCATCTGGAAAAGGGAAGTTGAAAATAAAGATGCTCTCCTGCAGAGCTGAAGCCACTGTGCTTTATCCCGCTGTATCTTACACACCATCTCGGCCACTCTCTGAACCACCCTGTGTCTTTTATACTCCTTCACAATCTCATTCCATACACGATTTCAGTTGTCATAGCCCCAGTCTATGCTATCCCTTCAGAAAATGAATCCTGATTTTTGCTTTTAATTCTATATCCCAAGTCAGGGGGTATGATGGATCCAGTTCACTCTTTTGCGCTCTGTCCTATTCGATAAATATTGATTTCTTGTTAAGGGTTGAATTGTTTTCTCCAAAAGACAAAATTAAGTATTAATCTACAGTATCTAAATGTAACCTTATTTGTAAAGGTCTTTTCAGATACACTCAAGGTAAGAAGAGATTGTTAGGGTAGACAGTGTTGCAGGTGTGTTAGAAGTGAGTAGATACAGTCACGGGAGGTTGTGGGGAAGAGGTGTGGATGGGTGCAAGCACTGGCAGGTACTGGATTTGTCCTTCTCTAAGACATGCTTCTTCTTGGCCTATGGTAAAGCAGAACATCGATCGTGGTGGAAGGGTAGTCCTGGAAAACACTCCTTGGCAACCAGGAATCAGAGAGAAACAGACAGAACAAGGCCAAAAATGTACCATTTAAAGGCACACCTCTCCTGTGACATACTTCCAACTATACCTCATATAATAAATCTCCACCAACTTGCAGCAGTGCTGTTAAATTATGACTTTATTTGTGACTAGGGCAATGGTGAAGTTGCTAAATGTTTGTCACACAAACACAAGTCTGGAGACCTGAGTTCAATCTCCAAGTAAGAGCTGAGAGTAATCACATACTAATTACCACACTACTGGAAAGATAGAGACAGGTAGATCACTAGGGATTTTGGCCAACCAGTCTAATTCATTGATGGGTTACAGGTTCAGTGGGCTACTCTGTCTCAAAACTAAAATAGAGGGCATTTGAGAAAGAAAAGTGTCACTGACCTCTGACCTTCACAAATACGTACACACACATGTGTGCATGCAACTACATATACACATTCACAAATACATGAACACATACATACTTAGTTGATTTTTAAAAATTATAACTGACATTTTATTAGTCGTTTATATGTCAGAGTCTTCCTGATCCACTTACCTCTCTATTGTTGAAGTCATCAGCTGGAGAACAATTCCTCAACACATGGGCTTGAGGGAGAATTTATTTATTCTCATATTGGCTCTCTACTTTGTTCTCTTAGTCTATTATTCAACTATTTGAATAATATTATCTGATTTGAACCTCATGTTTTCAATTTGGTCTTTTCACACTCTAAAGATAACAAAGTAGTCCCCTCTATGAAAGAAGACCCTGAGTTCTAATGACTTCTCAAATTCTTCAGAAAAATGGGTCTCTGATACAATCAATTAGAGTATCTGACTCATGCCGTCAGTGATAGTACCATCAAGATATGCAAGTATTACCAACAAGCTACCCCTCCAATGTTCCACCTGGCAAAGCTAAGCGGCTCAGCATGCCAGTGTTCTGGAAGTCATTCTCCATTACTGACAGGTTGCCATACAAATGTCCTTACTTAGAAGTAAACGCTGCATTATAAGTAAGGGAACACTTTTGCAAGTACATCTGGATGCAGGAACGGCACAGGTATACGGCTTCCCACACCTAAGAGAGGTAATCTCATATTATGACCAAATAAAAGGTCAGTAATGATCAGGTAATATTTTCTGACATTCTTAGAGTTAAAAATTTCCCAGTACCATTTTTATTCAGTGTATGTTGTTATTGAACCCAGAGACACATATCACATAATCATACCCTGGCATATCCTCAGAGACATTCAGATGATGAATAAAAACCACAGTGATCTTGTTCTAACCAACATGGCCTCCAAAATCTGAGGTGGTACCACACAATTTTCTGTACTTCTAATGTCTAAATACCTTCCCAAACCCATAGGCTTGAGCCTACTAGACTGTTTCCATTTTCAGCAGAGACCTCCAATATGAAATAAAACCAAAAGCACATTTTGACTAGATTGAACTTTGCCAATAAAGTATCAAATCCAGTATATACCAGCTTGCCTGAGCCAAATGTTAAATCTTCAGAAATTCTATTAGCGTTATTAGCTTAAATTTGACCATCTTTGGAATATTAATAAAAATAAAATAAATAAATCAACATGCTTTACAAAATGGAATGTTTTGATGTTCGTTTGTTTGTTTGTCAAGAGAGCTGGCTGCTAAATATTCATTAAGGTGTCTCTAACTCGTACTGTACCAGTAACAATGTTCATATCCTTTTAAAAAGACATATTTATATAACTGCTTGATCGCTGTGTCTCAGCTTCCAGATGTTGCCTTTTCAGAATATACCTGTTTACCCCCTTACTCCACCACAAGCAAATAATGAAGCTGTTTTGCACCTCTCAACAGCCACACATCTGGTCCAGAGATCGGAGAATCTATTTCTTGTCATTCTTGATTTTCATTTGACATTTTGCAACCAACCTAAAATCTTCTCTTCATGTTCCAAAGAGAGAGATGGGAGGTTTTGAACAGTCAGAGTAAGCTTAAAAATGAGTATGTGAAAAGACTGAGTAATAAAAATTTTAATTCAAGACTAATTCCAAAGGAGTGTATCATCCCCTAGGAAGTACAGAATAATACTGATTGCTTGGACAGGCTGCTTCTGCAATGTTGAAGAGCAAGCAGCTGGGGGCGTTGGCCTCCATCCAGTTTGAGAAACTTGAGCCAAGCTACTGCTGTTCATGAAACTCTTAGCATTCACACATCTACTGTAAGATCTATCTCAGGAGCTGTTTATCTTGTTTATCGTTTGTCTTTGGTGGTTTTCAACTGATTTCTCTCCAAAGGGAAGAGAAATAAATTTTGCTCTAAATTTAAACCCATCCAGAATCCAATAATAAGGTGTGGACCCTATTTTTTCACTGGCTTGATAACTGTAGTTCCTTCTCATTTTTCTTTGTGGTTGATAAAACAGAAAGAAATCCCATCATCCCCATTCTCTTATCCGTGGGTTCATTTTCTCTGGTTTTAGTTACCCAAAGTCAAATGAGACTTGAAAATAGTGAAAAAAAAATTTCAGAAATAACGATTAATATGTTTAAAACAACATTAATGACAACACATTATTATAATTGTTCCATGTTATTAAGAAATACAGTTAACTGTAGGTTGTGTCTAATTTATAAGTTATACTCTACTATAGGTTTGCAGTTATAGAGGAAAACCATGGTATCATTTTGATAATGCCATCCTATTAATGCCAAGTGATGTCTCACTAATTTTAGTTGTGTTTCTCTCATGATCAGTGACGTTGAACATCCTCTCATACACCTGTTGGTCATTTGTGTGCCTTCTATTTTAAAAAATGTCCATTGATGTCCTTTGCCTAGCTAGTAATCAGATTGTTTATCTTCTTGTTATTGAGTTGTTTGAATTCCTTATATGTTTTAGATATTAACCTCCCCTCATATATATGTTTTGCAAGAGCCAAGGGTATATGTCAGGTGAGAATGAATATTTAAGGCCATGGATTTAATTCCTAATATATGCAAAGAAAATTACATATAGGATCTCCAAAGATGTCAACAACAGATAGGAAGTAGGATACTATACTCATAAAAGGCGTGTTGTTTCTGTAGAGGGTTCCTAAAAAGTGCACATAAAATGCTAGCCTGACTAAAAAATAAATTACTCTTATAAACCAGCCATCGTATAATGTCCACCATTAAAGCTTCATTCCTTTGGCTTACAAAAATAGCCATATACTATTGTGTATCTAAATTGTTGAGATGCCAATATGTCTTCTATTTGTTTTTATACCCAAAGATAAATGCTCCTCCAAGCCACTCTTTATAGGAAATGACAGTGAATGCAGAGATTCATGGCTGTTCAGGTGCTGAGAGTAAGACACAATTGCATATTCCGTCCTAAACAGGATACTTGTGCCACCATCTCTAAGGCTTAGAGGACATCATGGAAGAGGGATCAGAAAGAATGTATAGGACAGAAGGCAGACAGGCTGTGAAATGCCATATTATACATATGACATCACCAATGTCATCACAACCTTATAGCAGCTATGACAACACAAAAATTGACTGTTAACATTCAACTGGGCCCTACCTTGACCTCCACTAACATTAACCACTAATGGATTCTGGGAGAAGGATAGCCAGTGTCTTCATTCGTGCTCCTATTGAGGAGCCCACCAGGCTTCATGGGCTATGTCCAAAGCCCTGGTCACACAGAAGGCCAGAGTTAACCTTAGTGGGCTTCAAAGCAAAATATAATGAATTAAATGTAGGTAATAAGGGAGATAAGAGTCAGTAAATGACTATACTAATCATTTCATACAAATACTGCATATATGTATTAAATTGTCAAAGAAAAATTCAATCAAAACTATTTTTTTAAAAAGGACTACATGAAACCATTAATATTTCAACAAGAGCCGATCATCTCAAATTTGAAAAATATAAAAACTTTTGCCTGTAATTTTACTGAGTCTCCACAGTTCCAGAGGCCCTGGGGCTGCATTAAAGGAATCCATGTGTAAAGCTTGGATTAGCCTCAACAAGATCCACGTGAAGGACACACAGCTCTTTCTAGAGTGTCTCTCTCATGGAACCAGACCGGTTTTGTCTCCACCCTTCAGAGAGCACTCAGCTGATCAGTGGTAGAACTAAGTCAAGTCAAGATACAATTTCAAGCCTAGAGTAGTCTTCCCTCTGTATTGGATTCATTGGGGGTATTGGAATTTAGAAATAAATCAGTATGGACAGTCAACAAACTCTAGGAACTGCGGATGCATTTTGAATGATCTTAAGTATAGAATATTAAACATCTTTAAGGTTTGTTCAGACACAGGGACACAGTGGAACAATGTCTGCTTAGTAGCTGGGAGGACCTGGGTTTGATCCTCAGTAGGAGAAAACAAAACAACAATAAACATTACCTGGTATGGTTTGAATAACCCCCTTTTTGAATGCTTATGCCCAGTTTGAGAAGGATTAGGAGGTGTGGCCTTGTTGTAGAAGGTGTCCCACTGGAGGTGAGCTTTGGGGTCTTAAAACCTTCTACTACTCACAGTTAGCTTTCTCTCTAAATTCTTTTTGGACATAAGGATGTAATTTCAGTGCCATGCCTGTCTACTTGATGCCATGCTCCCCATCATGATGGGAAACAGCAAGTCCACAATAAATGCTATATTATATAAGTTGTCTTTGTCACTGTGTCTTATCACAGAATAGAAAAATAACTAAGACACATTCTTGGAGAAGATCAAACATGTTTAGTCAACTAAGAATTCTACTTTCACAGGTTGGGAAGTGAAAGCCTCTGACCACAGCACTTAGGAAGCAGTCAGGAGGCAGAGGCAAGTAGATCTACGTGAGTTTGAAGCCAGCCTAGCCTACATAGTGAGTTCTAGACCAGCTGAGGCTAGAGTGAGATTGTCTCAAAAACCATTTTTTTTCTCCCTTTTACAAATCCCTGTTGTAAGAAGGATGGTAATGATGGCTTTCATTCAACAGCATGAAAATTCATTGTCTACAGCTTCTAAAACGGATTATCACAAATTGAGCAACCAAGCAGCATAAAGCAATGAGAATGCCTTTCACTCGCTGTAGAGAAAGTATCTTAAAAGTGTATGGATACAACACCTGTCAAAGTTGATTGGCTGGTAGCTGAGGCAGGAAATATAGGCAGGACATCTGATACACAGAAAGGATTCTGTGACAGAGTCAAGCATGGGGCGATTGGGCCAGGCATACAGGAAGTCAGTTGCATGTAACTAAGTACCAGGTAAATAACTTGGAATAGAATAACTTTAAATGTTCGTTATCTAACCCACTACAGTAAAATATGTGTCGATGTGTATTTTTCACTTACATATAGAAGAACATGGACTGAGAGACTGTCATTCTGTCTCTCCACCCCTTGGGAAATAGAGAAACAAGCCTTAGCATCTTGTCCACACAGATCCATTTCTTGTTATCTACCATGTTACCCACAGCCCTAAGCTGGTCATATCTGGAGAGAAAGCAGACCGTCTCAATATTCCCATGACATTTAAGCCTATTTTACTGCTTTCATAGGCTGTAGGTTGAATATGTGGGTTAGCTACAGACTGTGAGTAGTGCTGTCCTTGGACTAAGGCTACCAGAGTCCTGACCATGAGTCCTACACTTTTGCAGTTCTGCTCTTTCCTTACTACTGCTATGTCCCTCAGCTTACAGCAAACTCCATAGGACAAGAAATGATGACTTAGAGGTCAACACTCCCCACATTCTAGAATATATTCTGAAACCCTAACATCTTGAAATTCTCTCCTCAAAGTGACCTTTCCTGTCACAGTGAACTGTATTGCCAGTGTGGACTCCTTAAGCACTGAGGGATACCAAAGATATGACTAGGTGAGTTATAGGGTAACTAGAATGAAGGGATTGGAACATCTATATACATGGTCCAGGCGACAAGTATGGGAGGAGAAGGTAAGAGACAGAAATAGTGTCTCTACCATCTTCATACCTAAGGACCTGCAAACACTAAACATATGCTTGACTATGAGGACAGGAATAGAGGGAAAGCCAGGAACGGATACGCTTCCCTTGATGATGTAATAGGAGTTGGGAGGGAAGAAGATAATTGGGAACAGTTAGCAACTACCTTGCTGAGTTAGAGATAACTTCTAACAAATGCCAGAAAATATATAACCTGATCTCTAACAGACATTATTGACTTTATGGCTGACAATCTTGGTTCAATTATTTCTTCCCTTGAATGTTATCCTTGAAAATATTTTTGAAATATAGGACTGTTATTTTCATTTCCAAGTTGCTTTTTTTTCTTTTAAGAAAATAAAAAGAAAAATGTCCCAAATGCCCAGTAATAGACGAATAGCTAAATTAGCAGCAGCATACTGAAATCAATATAATGAAGCTTATAAAATAATGTTTATAAATTGTTTTAATAATATGGAAAACCCTTTAAAGTTGAATAAAAACAAAGCAATTAGGCATAAAATTTTAAGTCCAATACGGTTCCAACTATGCAAAAATAAATTTTAGGGGAAAAATGTCTTCAAGAAAATAACCAAAATGTTAATTGCTCACAGAAAGTGAACATCTGGTTTATTTTTATTATAATTTATAATTTAATTAACAAATTATCTACAGCAACATGCATAACTTTTGTGACCAATTTTTTTTAAAACCACCTTAAAAAATAAACTGCTGAGACCAATTACAGAGAGCAGATTGAGAACGTGTTCATTAGCTCCTTACCTAAACCCCACTGGATGACAGTAGGAAGTTTTGGACTCTTTGTTCTGTTTTGTCTTAAAAAAAAAATCATGAACCTGCAAAGAGGGGATTGGGAAGAAAATGACAGTAAGTCTGTTTGGAAAACAAAAAGCTGTTGAGTAGAAGGAAACGTGACTCGGGCCTGTGAAAGGTAGGGGACCAGTCTGCATCACAGAAAAGTCAGGATCAGAGACTCCTCATCATGTAAGAGTGGGAGAACAAACATGCTTCCAAAACAAAGAGATCAGTGGAAAATCTGTACAAAATGCATACGATGAAGAAACATATATTCTGGCCATTGATGGATTGATGTACAAGCTACTTATTAATACTTTTTTCATGTTTATGCAAAGTGATTAAACAACATTTTGCTGTCTCACTCTGAAAGAGCAGTGGAAGCCAAGAATTATGAGTCACTATAGGAAAGCTCCTAGTTTGAAAGGGAGAGCCCAAGATTTCCCCAAAATACAAATTAACAAAAGGAAATGAACACTATGGTATGCAAACATGAATTTTAAATAATCATTGAAACCCTCAAAGAGATAGGTTAACAGGTCTAGTTCATTGAAAAAGAAATGAAGTCTCTCCTGGCTAGTTTTTGTTGATATGACACAGAGATCTGGGAAGAGGAACCTCAACTGAGAACATGCCTCCATCAGATTGTCTGCCCATCACCTGTGGGACTTTTTCTTAAGGAATGACTCACAGAGGAGGGCCTAGTGAAACTTGAGTGGTGTCACCTCTGGGCTGATGATCCTGGGTTGTACAAAGAAGTAAACTGAGCCGGCCATGGGGAACGAGCCCATAAGAATATTCCTCTATGTTCTTGCTTCCATGTTTCTGCCAAAATTTCTGCCTCGACTAACATTCACGATGGACTTGAAATGAGCTGTAAAGAGACATAAACCCTTTCCTCCTTAAGGTCCTTTTGAAGATGGTCTCCATCAGAGCAATAGAAATCTAAGACAATGCCAAATTCTGCCACTCATCTGAAATTAAAGAATAGGTTTCACTGGTCCTCTATCCTCTCCCAATCTCAAACACAGCTTATTTGATAATTTTATAATACATATTGCCTATTTGTAGTGTGTAATTATTAAAAATAGAAATAATAATAATAAATAATAAAACCCAGCCCACTGGATGTCTGGCTACGTGCCTGCAATGGCGGTCCAGCCACCCTCATGGGGAGCCGAAAGCTGTGGTCTTTCCAGGTTGCCGCAGTTAGCTGCTGCCAAACCGCACGTATCTTCCCAGGTCATCCACCCTGCGCTGTCTCTAATCCTATAAAATGAAAACTCCAGAGGCTTGTAATTTATCAGCCAGATTTATAACAGTAAATCGTCAACCCTCAAAATGCCCACACAAAGAACTCAAAACTCAATTGATATTGATACAAACTGCACACCTAGATTGGACAGATGTACCCTACATTATTTAATCGTCTATCTAAAAAAATCCCCAGTTACTTATGGCTCCTAGGACCACGTGGTTCTGGCTCATCATTCTCTCTTACAGGTTCTATCTTGTCTCTCTTGTCCTTGTCTTGTCCCCCCCTCCCCTCTCTAAAATTTTCAGCTCCGCCTCCTCCTTCCACTGTCCAATCACAGGCACTAGTCTTATCTAGCTAATTAAGATTTCACCTGAGAACAGACACCCTTTTGAAGGGGCAGAATAAAACAGACAGCAATTCACAACACCTACAGCTTTCCTTTCTTTTTCTAGGCAAGTGCACACAAAACTGACTTCCTGTTTACCACCTTTGTAAAAGGCAATTCAAAGTAGTATCAAATTAATATCAGTCCTTGAGAGAAAAAGGATCCATGAAATTTAAAGAATAGTGTGGTAGCAAAACGAAAAAGTCCCAAAAGTTTTGAAGTAAAAGAGGTCCTTTTCTGCTGAGAGGTGGGACTGACTTGAAAACCTGCATTTAAACTGAAGAAGCAGAACCCTCCCCCTGCCAATCATCAGCGCTGCGCCCGGGCTGTTCTAACAGAGGTTGACTGCAGCTAGATGCATTCACGGCATTTACCTGTCTTGGAACTGCTACACCAAAGCACCCTGACTTCCTGAAGCTTTATTGTCAAGTTCTGCCCCTCATCTGAAGTTGAAGACTGTTTCACAGGCCCTCTACCTACCACTCCCTACCCCTAATCTCAGATAGTTTATCTGATAATTCTATAACACAAATTACCTTTTTGTTTTTTTCAAGATGGTGCACACAAAACAGACCACCTTCGGAAACACCAACTTAAATTAGTAGGGAGCCATTGACAAATTCCCAGAGGGCCAAGGTCCCTTCTGCTAACACCAGCCAGCCCCACCATGAGCCATCATTCTGTGCTTAAGAGTTCTCATCTATCCAAGGCCATTAGTTAGCCACCTCTTCAGCACTCGGCTACAGTAGCAAATGCTAACATGGGCCTGTCTCCCTTTGTGTGACTGAAGCTTTCACCGCAGCCAAAGCGCGGTTTTAATCCTTTGATTCTAGTTCACGTTGTATCCTAAATTGTAACCACATTTAAGTACAGCATGACAGATTTGGGACTATGACAACACTGTTGGACAGTGTCATTCTCACAGTCAGGGGGCAAGCTGTGCAGGAAGTTAAAGATTTGCTTTTAAAAAGCTTTTAGACTTTTAATTTGTCTGTGCTGTAAGCATTAGCCTGGTCTTGTTTTCTGAGACACGCAGAGATTCTTGAAAGAGAAGATACTGCATTGAATCAGAATTATTGTTTAATGCACTACTTCATTAAAACAGATGTGCTTTTAAAAGGCAGGGCACATATATCCCACCTTGACAAACTTCAAGCAAGCAATCCTGGAAGAAGTTATCTGCATCTCTAATATGTCTAGTCAGAATTAATTTCATGGATAAGGTCCATTATTTAACAAAATAGACCAAACTATGCACTTTGTAATTTAGGAGTCACATGCCCTGGGACATATAAGTTTACTTTTAGGTGAGGTACAACACTGAGGGAGGTCATGAAACAATATTGACCTTATTTGGTCCTATTCACACATCTGTGATATATGCAAAGTGGGTCCTTTCCCCGGTTTATAAGAGGTGAGAGACTTACCAGGATGGGAGAAAGAAGACACCTTCCCCATGAATGCCTGCCAGTTACATCTACCAATGCTTTTACAATGTGGAGAAGCTACAGGGGTGCCTTGTTGAGTACCTGAGAGTCACTCAATTGAAGCTTCTGAGAAAAATTTAAGAACAGGAAGAAAATGGTCACTTTCAAAGTTATACCTTATTCAAGAGGTTCCAAAAAAAAATGATAATAAAAGCGTCACATTCCATTGGCTAAATGAACTCGCTGCTTTCAATTAGACAGCCAGAAGAGGCAGAACTCTTGTGTCACACTCCAGACCTATGCCACGCTTTGCTTGTTATAATGTCAATAACCCAGCATTTAACAAGGTTAGTGGAATAAGTGAAAACTAACCAGTTGTATCTACTAAAGGAATCTACAGCCTGATTCAGAATCTGGAGTACTGAAAGCTATTATGGGCATATTTTTGCCATTTTGACATCTGTAAAGGCACTCAAAGATTGCCAACAAAATAACTTTCCCATGGAAAGAAGTAAAATGTATTGCTAACAAATGAAGTGCTTCTCTTAATGGCTGATTTGGGGAAACGGTTTGTGATAATGATGCCGTGTTTCTGTTTCCAACCCTGCTACTAGCATAGACTCTGAAGGTATTCATCTTTACACTGACACAGTCAGTCTGGTACTTGCCTTGTGGGGATTTGATAGATGTTTAGCAAATAGGTTAATTAGTGGTTCAGCGAACTGCTCCAGCATCGTTCCTAGATGTCTCTTGGCAGAGGAAAAAGACATGTTGTAGAGTCAGAGACACTTGGGCACACTTTCCTGCTCCCACACGCAGCCATTGATTCTTGGCCTCTCTGCACCATGACTTGTCAACCTTGAAGGGGATCCTTATGAAGGTCAATGCCTACCTCATGGAGTTACTCTGACAAAGGAATGAGAAAACACATATAAAATAACCCACACATCCCTTTGATGCATGCAAGCATAGCGGCTGCTTTCCCTGATGCTTTGTAAATACTATAAATATACTTTAGCAGAAAAAAAATCCTGACCAAGCAAACTCAATTTCAAATCCCAAAATAACACGGCTCCAAATTATCAGAGCCTGAAATAATAGAGTTCAGCCGAACTCACTGTCTTCTTCAAATAGGCACAAAAAATCAGGAATTAGCTGGGGTAGAAGCACACTGCTGGCCACTCAGTAGGCATGGGCAAGAGGGCCCCATGCTCCAAATATGCTTGGCTGCAAAGGGAGTTCACAGCCAGCCCGGACAACTGAGTGAGCCTATGTTGGCTTTGTGCTTTTCAACTTGACTGTATCAGGAATCAGCTAAACCCCCAGCTGCTGGGCATTCCTGTAAAGGAATTTCTTTATTGAGATGGAAAGATTCACTATAAATTTGGGCCACCCCTTCTGGTAGCAGCCTACATAAAGGGACAAAAAAAGAAGGAAGCATTTACTTTGTGTCTGCTTGCCCTTACATTCATTGGCAAGTTAATCTATTCTGATGCTGAAGCATCCTGTAACTGGTATTAGAGCCTACTTCTTCAGGATTCCAATAGACTAAAGACTAACAACTCTCTAGGAAGCCTCCAGAACAACTACACTAGATCAGGATTATGAGACATCTAGTCTCATGGACTGAATAGCTGCCAGACTATTGGCCTTTCAAAACTAGTCATTGCTAGACTACCTGAATCACAACCTGTAAGCCACTCTAATAAATTTATATATATGAATAATTATCATTATATATAGTATTCTGTTACATTCTATGTGTTATATGTTGTATCATATATCATATATCACATATCACTTATATGGTATTATATAATTCATGTTCTATATTATATATTATATATTATATATTATATATTATATATTATATATTATGTGTTATGTGTTATGTGTTATGTGTTATGTGTTATGTGTTATGTGTTATCCATTATGTATATATCATATATTAGTTATATTATATGTTATATATTACATGTTATATATTACATGTTATATATCATATATGATACATGTTGTATATGTTATATATTATGTGTTATATATTATATGTTATATATTACACATCAGTTATTTATTATTTTATTATTATCATATATTTATTAAATATTTTATACTATATATTGATGTTATATTACATGAATAATATATTCATGTAATTATATAATATAATTAAATTGCTATAAAAATACATATTTATATAATTATATCATATATAACTATATGATAAAATTATATCATTACATAAATGTAGAAACCATATATTATTATATAGTTATATAAATATAACATTTATATATAACGTGTATATATTCTGAGTTCTGTTTCTTTCAATAACCTTATGATGGATGCTGTCTCAATAGAAACAGTAGAAGGAAGGCAGAGGATACATCTCAGTGATAAAGCAGTTACTTGGGGTATGCCAAGGTCTAGATCCAATCTTACTACAGCTCTCACCTAGAAAGGTAAATCGGAAATACATATTATGTGCCAATACCTGAAAGCCACAGAGGTCGGTCTGTGCAGTGCTTGTTGCACAAGCATGGAGAGCTGAGTTTAGTCTTCAGAATCCAGGTGAAAGTCAAACACAGCGGCACGTGTTTTCCGTCCATCACCTGTGATGATGGTGATGATCATGGTAGGGACAGAGAGGAGGATCTCTGGAGCTCAGTGTACAGCCAACAGACCCAAGTCAGTGAGCCCCAGGTCCCAATGAATAAACCTAGTTCAAAAACCAAGGTGAACAACACAACATGTGACATAAACTTCTTTTCTCCACAAGTAGACACACACACAGTGGGGAGGGAGGTAAAGAGGGAGGGGAGGGGGAGAGAGGGAGAAACAGTGGGGAGGAGGGAGGAGAGGGAGCCAGAGACAGACAGAGAAACCAAAGAGACCTTTACATAAACACAAAATTACCTCAAGAGATGACTCAGGAGCTGGGAAGAGTCTCAACAGTTAAGAGCATGGACTGTGTTTCTACAGGACTTGTTTGGTTTCCAGCATCCTTGTGTGTGACAAAAACCTGCAACTCCAGTTTCAAAGGTTCCCTACTCTACTGTGGCCTCCAGAGTACCTGCACACAAGTCACACACACACACACATACGTCATACACACACACAGGCACACATACGTATAGGATATTTTTAAAATAAATTAAAGCATACAAAAGAATAGACAGTCAGAATAACCAAAGGAAGATATATATGAGTATTATTGATTTTGTTGAGAGTGAATTTTCATTTTAGTTCTTTAAAACTAGTTATTTTGTCTCAGTAATTTATCAATCTTTGAATTCCAAGTTGACTTAATGACAGCAAGTGCTACAAAGAAAAGAGAAAAGCATAGCTCGTGAAATAGCTAGAAATTCATATTTAAAGCCTGAAATTACTGAAAATGAAGTATGGGCAAAACCTCAGCAGGAATTCCCTATTTCCATCACTACAGAGAATGAAAACCTGGCTTGGTGTTGTTCTTAATTCCCTGCAAGTCCTTCCACAATGCAAATGTCACGCTGAAAAATTTGGCACTTGCTTTAAGGAAAGGTAAGTTGCCCAGATCTCCGGAAAATGTTTTGACATTTCGGTGACCCTTCCATTCTGTTTTACAATAGACGCTCCAATTAAACTCAGAGCTTTCATCCTATTTACTACACTGGCCCTGGAAATGAAGGCTGGCAAACCCTGTGCTGTTCTTGCTCTGAGAGCAGGACTGAATATTCTGCAAAAAAGAGCAGGGACTCTCAGCCATCTCCCAAGAAGACAGAGTCAGGAAAAAACTGCTGTCAAGAGGCTTACATAGTACAGCCTTTTGTTTTGTTCTCTTCTCTGTTCTTTCTCTTAACTTGGATGAATCCCAGCACAGATGTTCACTCTGGCTATCAGTACATAGGGAAGAACTGAATACAGAAAGGTTCTGGTCTTTTGATTCCGATTTATAATGCAACCTCAAGCCTCTTCATCCCTTCGAGCATGCTTTGTTGAGCGGCTGAAGTCAAGGATGCTAAGGATCTCTTCTACCTTTGTGTTTTGGGTAGTGCGTGTCTGTTGTTTAGGGGCGGGAAACTGAAGGCAGACAAGTACCAG
This sequence comes from Grammomys surdaster, assembly GCF_004785775.1. Classification (NCBI taxonomy): domain Eukaryota; kingdom Metazoa; phylum Chordata; class Mammalia; order Rodentia; family Muridae; genus Grammomys; species Grammomys surdaster. The sequence goes on from NW_021604567.1 coordinate 1,606,126, forward strand.
TTTCACAATGCTATGTCTGCAGCACAGCCAACTGTCTCCTGTTTCCAGCGGAACTTCAAGTGTGAAGACAAGAATAGAATCGCTCTGAGGTTTAAGAGGCAGATCCCGTTACTTAGTTCCGGAGACCTTGGTAGGCTTCGGGTGCCCCAGTGACATGGATATTTTGTTTACAAATTAGCTTCAAATAATACTGGACTAAGAAACGTTCACGCCCCTCTTTTAAATTAATCTGGATTCTTGCTTAGAGCTACCAGTGATCACCAAGGTAGCTTATGAGAAAGCATGTAATGTGGTCAAACCAATGTGTGTGGTCTTATGAACCCTTCAAGTATCCAAGCGGTCCACTTTGTCTCTTTTCCTTTCTAGAGATCCAGTTTTCTCTCACAGCTTCTAATCTTGTTTACCCTCCTCATCCCTTTATGACCTCTCCCTCTTCCTTTTTACCCTACCTCTCAGATGACCCACCCTTTCTTTCCTCTTCCTTCTCCTCCCAAGAAGACTTTCTTTAGTCTTATCCTCCATCCGTTTAGACAAATACAGACCACCATCAATCTCTTCTTCACATGCAAAAGGTCCACCCATAGATAGTCACCACCCACCTGAGTCCACTTGTAAATTCCAGTTTCCTGGAACAGCAAACTGATTGGAGCAGATGTCCCCGCCTTGAGCAAACAACTTCGAAAGTTACAAAGAGCCTCTCGGGCAGGTTAAGAGATGAACAGTGCAAATCTTCAAGTGCAATTTGTAATTTTGTTATACTCTTCCTCAGGGAGAAACCGAACTTCAGCACTTCAGAGTTCTAACTATCTCCTCGAAATGGGTTAAGAGAATATACAAGCTCACTAAACTTCCTAATATAGTTAATAGCAAAAATACTTTTTTGAAAGTATTATTTTATTTAAAGCAGGTGTTATTTAACTAGTGTTAGATAATTGAACATCTTTGCATTTGCCGAGAAAGCCCTCTAAATAATTTTCTAGATTTTACCCCATTTAGCTGCTTCCACATGGTAACCATAACTGGGAATATGGGCTTCAAGAGACAAGTTCCACTGGTATTCCTGAAACAATTCATTCCAGATCAGTGAGTTGTCCTATGCTTGAGCTCCACCACAAGTCATGTTTGTAGCTTGTCCTCTGTCAGAGTCCAGACATGGAGGGTAGTGTGAGGGTATGTTCCACGGGGAAAGAAATGGCCACAGGCATTTCAGCAGATCAAATGAATATCTTTAGGTTCTACCTGAGGCTCGCACCAATCCTCTCTTACCTACTTACTAAGTGCATTTATATTCACTTCCTTCCTTGTTCACTCAAGTAATTGCATGCTTTCTAGTCTGCAAGAATAATCGTTCCCTCCTTCTTCCACACATAATCAGATTGATCATTTGTTGCCAGAAGATCTTTCTCCACCATGTTCAGGTGAGAGCCACTGTGACTCAGTAAACATCCTTTATAAAAACATTTTCACAAGTTTATAGGCTATTGTTGACTTCAAACTTACAATCATCCACTGTAACAAAAAGTAATTCAAGTCATAGAGAAATAAATATAGCAGAACATAAAGGCCTCCTGGTAACAGTTTGTTTGTAAATTCAAGCAGGTTTTTTTCTATGCATTTTTCTAAGACAAAATATACATATCTGTAATTCCTTACCTAGACACGCACATGAGACATATATACATATTTTCTGATAAAATGAGTATATACATATAATCCGGCAAACAGCTTTTGCTATCTATCAATGTGTTAAAATTTTTCTTATCTACCCAAGTCTTTTAAGAGGCATCCGAGGAGTCTGTTATTAGGATATAGAAAGTGCCTTTCAATCAACCAATGAATTCTCAAGATTTTACCTTTTATGTACAAATATGCTACTGTGAAAGCCCCTAAATCTGTACCTTTGTACATGGGAGTCAGGAGAATGAATGGAATTGCTTTAAAAAAAAAAGGATACAGAAAGTTATAATTTAAGTAACTGTCAGATTGCTTTTCAGAAAGCTTTTGCCAAGTTATATCCCTCCTAGCCTTATGTGACGTGGGCTCCGACATTCCAACCAGCACTAATAAATACCAGATCTAATAAATGATTGCTACTTGATTAGATTCCCTCTTTTTAATATCACTTCTCTGATTTTTATTTTTTGAGATTATGATCACATCATTTCCTCTTCTCTTTCCTCCCTCCAAACCCTCGCATCTGTCCTTCCGGCTCCCTTTCAAACTCATGGACTTCCTTGTCATTAATTGTTCGATGCACGTATGTTTGTGTATATACATATACATTGAGAACACGACCAGCTCAATCTGTATAATGCTACTCATATGTATGTTTTCAGGGCTGACCATTGGGTATTAGGAAACTAGCTGATGTGCTCTTCCCTGGGGAAGACTATTTCTCTCACTCACTCTCAGCAGTCCTCAGTTGCCTGTAGTTCTTTGTTTAAGGTTAAAGCTTCATGGATTTTTCTCCATTCACTTTAGTAGGTCTATTGGTAATACCATGGTTCAGCTCACAGTTAGACCTTTGTCTTGGGAGATTTTTATGGATGTAGCTTTTGACATTCCTGGGAAACCCAGTCTTACAATAAATTCCCTTATCTTCTGACTTTTACTATCTCTCCTCACCCTCTTCCACAATGTTATCTAAACCTTAGGTTTGAGACTTGCTTTGTAGATGTATTGCAACCTTTCAAAAAAGGGAAGCTGCCCATCATACTTCCCAGACCTATAAACCAGTATGGCAAGAAAGGTCAAAGTAGTGGCATGCATGTCCTTGTTTTCTGCTTTCCGTCTTCTCTCATATTCATCTTTTATGCCGCTGTAACAAATCACTACACATTTTGTGACAAAAAGCAACACAGATGTATAATATTTTAGTTTGAAAGGTCAGAAATCTCAGAAGCAATGGTCAGACTGTACACTTGCTGGAGGCTCTAGAAATAACCCATTGCCTTGCATTTTTGGCTTCTCCCACAGGTAGTAGTTTATTGTCTGTCAGTCTGTTTATACACATTCTCTTTTTTGTTCATTCTCTCTACCCCCAACCTTTACCTCTCTTACCACTCCGTCTATTGCCTCATCTCTCCTTTTCTGACTCTGATCTTTCTGTTTACGTCTTATGAAGATTTTGGTAAGGCAGGACTGTGACTCAGTTAGGTAAAGTGCTTGTTTAGCACGCAGGATATGTTGGAACTGAGCCTTAGCACTGCATAAGACTGTACGTGGAAAAACATACCCAAGATCTCAGCAACTGAGAGGTGGAGGAGAGGAGGATCAGAAGTTTAAAATTCATCTTCAACAACTTAGCGAGTATGAGGCTAGCCTGGGATTTATGAAACCCTGCTTCAAAAACAAATGAATGAATAAATATCCTTGTGATTACAATGCACTTGTAAAAAATTCACTTTGTTATTTTTTCCATATTTCTAGTTATTTTCTTTGTGTTTTCTTAGGTTTTTTTAAAACAAGGTGCTTATAAAATTGCATACCATGGATATAGATGCATAAATCATAGATAGATAGATGACAGATAGATAGATAGATAGATAGATAGATAGATAGATAGATAGATATAATGATAGATAAGTTCAATTGACAACTTAACAAAATATACAATAGTCTGGGATATGGATCTCTGAGCATGTCTTTAGGATATTATATAATCAAAATATATGATTTAATTGATTATGCTAATTAAAATATATGATTGGTAACATCATTTTTAGGATGCCCTACTATGTAAGACTAGAGAAGGCAAGTTAAGCAACTATGCACAGATTCATTGCTGGTTTTCTGTCTCTGGATGTCTAAGTCCAGATGCTTTAAGCTCCTGATGCCATCTCCCATGATGAATTATACCCTGGAACAGTGGGCTAAAGCAAACACTTTCTCCTCCAAGTTGCTTTTGTCATGGCATTTTATCACAAAAACAAAAGAAACAGAGGTAAATGAGCAAACGATGGGGAATAGAGGAAGCCACTCCCCTTCTGTGCCTTTCCCTGACTTCTGCAGTCCAGCTTAGATATACAAACAAGCTCTTTGGGGAGACAGTGGATACTTTTAGTGACGTGCCAGTGCCTCTTGCTTTTAAGCCCATTGAAACCAAAAGCCTAATGTCTTCAACCACATTTCACTAATTTCCCAAGGTGTGTCTACCTCTATTCTGTTCTCTGTCCTAATTCTGCAGCTATAATGTCCTCTTCAAAGGTAAAAATCAATCATTTCACTATTGTCTTAAACCCTAAATATAAGTCTTGACTACCTATAATGACAAGAACTCCAAAGTGATGTATATTTGACCCTAGGGATCAAGAGAGAGAAGTTTTCAATGTCTCCTTTCCAGAACCCTCTGCTCCAGTCACACTGAGAAGCTCACACTTCTGATGTTTCTCAGTGTTTCACTTCACCTTGAAACTCAGGAGTTTCTGATAGTCTATCCAGAATGTTCTGGCCTTCCTCACAGAGGCCCCTGTCTTCCAAGATCCAAGTTCCTTTATGGAATCTCTGTAAGCAATCTCTTTACTTTCAAAGATATCACCAATATCAGCATCGTCCTTCTCAGTACCTTTCTCACTTATGCTTAACCACTGAGATTAGTGTGCAAAATACTGTGGGTAACTTCTATGCCCCATCGAAGCTGATGACATTCTCCTATGTAGGTCAGTCAAAATGAACATTCAGTTGAAGAGATGCAAGATACCTCCTGAGTAGATGATTTCTCAAGATTATTTGCTTTCTACCTTCTCTGCCAATTAATCCCTCTTCCTAAATCTTTATATGTGTCAGGCATATAGGCAGAAAAGGCACAATCTGCATATGCAAATAAGAAGGGCACTGATATGGAGTTAAGTATATATAAAGTTGTTAGGAAGGTTAGGGGATAGTGAGTCAATGGATCCTTTGGAGAAAACGGGCTTCCAAAAGAGTCTCCCCTAAGAATCAAGTGACTGACACCAACCCAACTGCTACAGCCACCACAACTCTCTTGGGTCTATCACAGTGTAAGTGGAGAAGCTGATTCACCTGTCCTCACTTTCTTTCACGGTCATAGTTGACCCTTGGTTGCCAGCTTGGGCCTCTGTCTCATGGCCTCTGCCTCGTTGCTCCTTTCCATCTTTGATTTCATGCAAAGGCATCTATTTGGAAGAGCCAGTTTTATACTACATCAAGCTTAGCACAAGGATGTTAGAAAACTAATTTGCTTTTTTTCCCTGGCTTTTCACAAGCTAGGGAAAGCACAAGCAAGAATGCACAACTAGGGATAAGACAGGACATAAAAGTAGATTCAGACAAATGCATGCAACTGATTCTTGAGATACAATTGTCTATCCTTTTGGAAATTGTAAAGTTGACACTGTTCCAGGCACATTAATTTAAAGTCTTAGACTACTATACTACTATACTACAGTATTCATTGTAAGACTGTGAGGTCCTTGAGAATGGAGATTGTGTGAGGATTGTTATCTCACTGGGCTTCCTAGTGAGCAAGCCAGGAAACAGCTCATAAATGTGTAAAGACAGTGGAGCCATCTGTCGTATGGGGATCTGTGGCAGAGTTACTACATACATCACTCAGTTACTACACTTCTCTTCCCATACTGACTGCTTACTCAAAGCAAGAGAGAAAACAGAACCAGTTGTATTTTGGGGAGTTTGGTTTGGTTTCGTCATTTTTTTGTCTTATTGATTATTTGTTTATATTTAGTTTCATTTTTTTATTTTGTTTTATTTCTAGTTTTGGAAAAGAGTTGGGGAAAAATCAGTAATTTGGTGAGTAAAGAAGATCTGGAAGAAGTTGAAAGAAAGGAAAGTGGGAAACATGATCAATATATATTGCATAAAGAAATGTATTTAAATTGAAGGATAAAAAGAAAAAATTGTCAAAACAACAAAACAAGCAGACAGACAAACAAAAAAAGAGGAGTAAAAAACTCTCCCTTCAAAAGCAGGTTCTCTGCAATCTTGACAAACTTAGCCTTTCTGTTCCTTATTCCTTTTTTTCCTTTTTAAAAACTTGCTAGAAATATTGACTAAGGCAATGCATGAAAACACACAGCAGATGTTGGGCAAAGACTAGGCATACTGTTTAATACTGCTCGCTGTCTTAGTCCATTTCCTGCATCTACAGCAGAGAGGATAAAGGCCAAGAATAATGTGGCTTGAAAGACAACACATGGAACACTGATTTATTCTTTTCTGCCATAATTGATAATCTTAACTTCTTTGTTCTACTGAATCTTTTCTCAGAGTATCTCAAAGGACTTTGCAACCAGGAATTATGATACATCAATGTTAACAACAGTAGCTAGGCACTGAAGTTCAGGAATTGAGTGATTTGTCAATTTTCTTGTCATCCGCATAAAGCCAGAAGACTACCAAGTTTGTTTTGGTTTATTTTTGTTACTATTTTACTTATTTAAATGGTTGCTGTTTGAAAGTCAATTATCTACAAAGGTCCCTTGAAATTTGGGTTGTTAGCAAAGGATCTGACCTAAACTGTATATTTGAGGTCAGGGAAGGGCAAGAACTAAGGAGACCACATTATCAAATAGCATTTCTGCTTCCTAACTGGTAAGATTAGGGTGCATTCTTGCATTTATTCTGCAGTCCTTTATTTTATTTGTTTATTTATTTATTTATGTTTAGATTTATTAGGCTTCCTTCTGCTATTTACTAGTTAGTTTTGAAATTGAGCTGAATGAGAATAAATGTCTTGGCTTTCATGTTCCATCTCCACAATGAAATGGGTAGTCTCTATGCCGACTCATTGGCTCTGAAAAAAGACAGTCTTTTGATATTTCAATATTTCCTTTCCTAGTGAAGGCACTAAGAGGTACTAAGAATGGGAAGTCTCTGCTCGTCCTTGCCAGGACTAGGGTAAGAGAAGGAAAGGGTTGAGGTCTGAGTGACAAACTGAGGCCAAACAGTGCTCAGAAAGATCTTAAAAAGGTGATGCAGGGCTTAGGGTAGGCTGCCCACACTCTGATCAGTAAACATCAAGAACATACCAGACCTGCTGATGGTTCTGCTGTCGCCTATGCCATTCCTTGCCTCAATACAATGTCAATAGCTTAGTGGTGGGTTTTGTTTGTGTGTTTGTTTGTTTTTCAAGAGTTTTCTGTATAATGACTTGACTTTTTCTAAGACTACATTTCAACAATGAAGCCATGCAAGAAGATCAAGAAGAAAAGAAAAAAGAAAATGATTAGAAATGCTAGCACTGAAAAGACCACCAAGAAAAAATGAACACAGATTTAACTGGCCTTTTTCTCAAGATCATCAAGCTTATTCAGTATCTGAGTTAACAAAAACTATTTGATTTTTAGACTGAGTAGATCAAAGTTTGGATCATATCTGTGTATACCCTTATGAATCATACTTGGCTCCTCCTGAGCTCAATAAGAACCAAAAATAAATTTAAAAAATATGTGCTATCCCAAAGTCTATATTAAGGCTGGGACTAACCTTATCCTTGTCCCTTTGGTCTGAACTTGTTCCAGAAGACCCAGGCTGGATGCTCCAGAAGCTTCAATGACTGCTGTATATATAACATCACTGGTCCCATTTTTCTCCTTTGGTCCTCTTGGCCACAGCCTTCCACAAAGGCTTCTTGCCTTTCACACTCTTCCCATTCATCCTTAACCTTGCAAAACAGTCTAACTGGATAACTGACATCTTATTCACAAACTTCTAAGACTGAAAATTCAGGATGTTTAGTTAAAGTCTATAGTTTGGATTCTGCCTAGCTTTTTCAAAACATCTTCTCTTCTTGATGCACTAGCTAAAATGTAGTTCACATCTGGACATTCTGCTCACTTCAATGACAATAAAAGCAGCAGGATATATTTAAGATATTGTTTTAAAGGACACATATCATACCTACTAACATTCCAATAAGCAAAATATTACATGGACTTTGTTGACTATAAGTTAATGGATTTTTGACAATTAGTTTTTAAACATACCTAGATTGGCTTAAGGGATATTTAAATATCAGGGAAAGAACTGATATTTATGTATTAGGTTGTACCATTTAGCCCTAAAAAACATCCGTCCTCATTGGTTTAGATCATAGAACATCTAAAGTTCGAGGACCAAATCTTTATTTACATATCGATCCAGTCTTTACTCCAGATTCCCTTTTGGCTATCCCATGCCCTTAGCCCCTTGATTCTTAGAAGACAGCAAGTAATAAGCCTTTTCAACACTGCAAATGAATTCAGAGATCTGCCTGCCTTTGTGAAGTTGGCTGGATATGATCATGTCTTGCCATTGCCACTCCCTAAATCTCTTTATCTCTCCTCCCTTAGTATCTTTCCGACAAGCTGGATCATAGTGCAGCTGCTTCTGTTCCTTTAGATCTGTGACGCTCTTTATACAATTCATACTGCGTCTTTATGCTTTGCCTAACTGAGAAATTGTATTTTTTGAGCTCATGTTTTCAGAGTTCTTTCCCACAACCTTAACGGTTATCCTGAAGATCACAGCATTTACTATTTTGCTGAGATATTAGCCATATCCTCACCTCCCAGACTCATGCTGTCTTTGATTACCATGGAGTCATTAACCTTGGCAGAGAGGATATTCCTAGAAGAAGGAACACAAAGTGATACACACACACACGCACACACAAACCTTAATGCCTACAGCAACCAACCATCGACACTCGAGGAGGCCCATGCTCTACTGACTCTGTTCCAGTTGCAGGAACCATGTTACCCCATCCCTTACATGGCCAAGCAGGACGTGGCACTTTCTTTTAGTGTGTGTATATGTGGGATATATGTATGTAATATATGTGCCCATGGTATAGGTTTGTACTTGCACTCTTCCATGTAGGGAGACCAGAGGAGGAGGTCAGGTGTTCTGGACTATCAGTTGTCACTTTATTCCTCAGAGATAGGATCACCCACTGAATATGAAGCTCGCCTGGCAATCAGAAATCTTCACAGATATCTTCATCTCCCCAATCCCCACAGTGCTGGACATAATCACATAAAGAGGTTGCACTCAGCTTTTTCTGTGGATACTAGGAATTCAAACTCAGCCCCTCATGTTTCCACAATAAGGACTTGTACTTGCTCCTCCTGGAAAATCTATAACTGATGAAAAGTTAAATAATACACAGGTAAATAATTGACAGAGTTACTAAAAGATTTAAAATATACTTTCAGTCGGATATAATTAAAGTGGAACACATCAAAATTTGTGCAAATCAGCTAGAATATTTACCACAGAGAAATTTACTATAAACACTATATTCAATTCCTATACTTAAGGAAGAAAGATCTCATGTGAGTTATCTAATTTTTTTCTTAAAAAAATTAGAAAAATAAAAGTAAACTTGGGAAGAAGAAAATCATAAGGAAAAGAGTATAAATAAAATTGAATCTAGAAACAATAATAAAATAGATAACATCAAAGTCAATTTTTCAAAGTGATCAGTACAACTAACAAACTTCTATCCCTATGGCAAAAGGGGAAATGAAGAAGGCAAAAATTAACAATATCAGCCAGGAAAGGAGAAAACTTAGCAGGTCTAAGGATAAAGTTCTAAGACCTGCATGCAAGGTCACTGCTGCTAAGACCTGCATGCAAAAGTTGGAGAATTTAAACAAAATAGACAAAAATTTTCAAAGCTACCAATGTTTACCTATATATTCTGTCTGAGTCATTTTAGGCTACTACTTTAAAAAGTCATAAACTTGGTAGCATAAACAAAATTATTTCTCAAAGTTGTGGAACCTGGAAAATCTATGATCAAGATGCCAACAGATTTTATTGCAATGGAAAATGCTACCAAGCATTAAAAAAAAAAGAAAAAGGTAACATCAATTCTAAATATCTTTTATAGATTGTAGAGGAGAAGAAAACACATTTAAGTTATTTTACAAAGCCATAAATATTAAAACCAAAGACTAAACAAGAAAGAAAACTCTAGATCTAGCTGTAGGTATAAAACTTCTCAACACAATATCAGCAAATACATAAAATTCCACCAGTACACATTATATCACAGTGTGTCACACACTACAATGAATCATTAGACTACCTACCATATAAACAATATATAAAAGAAAAACGACATCAATTGAGAAAGAAAAGACAAAACAATATTAAACACTCACGCTGAGAAAAGGACTATAAACAGGTTAGAAACAGAAGAAAACAGCATCAGCCTTGTCAGAAAAGCCAAATCCGCGTGTGGTAGTGCACTTTTTAATCCCAGAACTTGGAGACAGTGGATCTCTGTGTTTGAAGTTAGCCTACACAGCATGTTCTAGGCCAACTAGAGCTACATAAGGAGACCCTGCCTAGGAAGGAAGTAAAGAAGAGAGAGAGAGGGACAGGTGGAGAGAGGGATCAATGAATAAAGGAACAGAAACGCATTTAGTAGTGGAAAATAGATATTTTCCCCTAAAAATGAGGAATAACACAAAGTGTCCATCTTACAAGTTCTATTCAAAATTGGTCTGAATTTTTGGCCAGCAGAATAAGGCAGGAACAAGTATTCAAAAGCATACAAAATAAGAAACAAAGAAGGCATTGAGTTCTTTCCAAAGATGGCACAACTGTCTATATAGAAAATCTTGAGAAGTCTACAATACATAGGTGGGCAAAAATTTGGCATATAAAGCAACACACTAAAACCTATGTTGGTAATGAAAAAATACAAACTGTATCTTAACTACTACCATCTATAACTGCTTCCTAAGGTGAAATTGGCAGTGGTTAGCCATATTTAGTTAGATCTGAGTACTGCATTGTGAATGCTAACTGTATCCAGTTACAAGAATTACCAAACTTGCAGAAGTTGTACACCGAAGATTACTAAATACCAATGCTGCTGAAAGACCGAAGGGAAGGAAAGCCATGGTGTTCATGGGTTCGAAGACATGATATCCTAAAACACCAACTATTCCTACATTCATTTAACAAAGTTTTAAGTAAATTCTTTATGGGATTCTTGGTAGACACAGAGAGTCTAATTCTAACATGTATGTAACACAAAAATAAAAGAAACTAGAGTGTTCATGCAGTATTGTTAAAGAGAATGGAGTTGAAGTAGCCATCTCACCCACTGTTAAGTTTCACCGTAAAGTTATGACATCAGGGCAGGGTAATATAAGAACAAGATAGACACAGGGCAGTAAAACACAAGAGTGAGAGAAGAAATGGGTTCAGCAAATATGCCAATCCATCCTCTCCATGCTACACCAGCTATTCAGTGGGGGATGATAGCTTTAATAACAACCAGCAATAGAGCAATCGGCCATTTATATACAAAGAAATGAACCCTGACCCAAGTCCCATCTTTATTCATCAGCTAATCCAAAATTGATCCTAGAGCTCAATATAAAATGAAGAATTATAGAACTTTCAGACAAAAACAAGAGAAAAATCTATAAGAAACATTTCAATGGCAAAAAAGAAAATGCACACAAAATTCATTATATACAACAGAAAAAAAAAGTAAAGCCAATCCAAGAGTAAGAATGTTTACTCTATGGATGATACTATTAAGAAAATAGACATTGCAAAGTGGGAGACTATATCTGCAAATCCTATATCTGATGAAGAAATTTTTAACCCTAATACATAGAGCTCTTAAAACCCACATTAAGAAAATGAGCAACTCAATTTTTTACGTGAGAAAAGTATTTCATAAATAGGGATATATGAAAGATGATTAAAAACTAGAGAAATACTCTGTAACTCTTAGGAAATGCAAATTAACGCTATGATGTGGCAATGAAGCACATGTATCACAAAACTTAGGGCTGGTAAGCACACAGCACAAGGGCAGCTTTCAAGCACTGCTCTGACTCTGGAAAGCAGACTCACAGTTCCTTACAAAGCTAAGCATGTTTCTTTCATATGACTCCACACTCTGGCGCCTACTTACCCTCAATATAGGCTTAGGATACATGCACACGCACACACAGAGAGAGAGAGAGAGAGAGAGAGAGAGAGAGAGAGAGAGAGAGAGAGAATATGTTCAGATGACCTGTGGAAGAGGTGATGACTACCACTCAACAATAAGGAGGAATAATGTGCAAACAAATATTTGGACAATCCCTGAGTATGAGTCTCAAAAGTTAACTATTGTTATGATTCTATTACATGACACTTCTTAAACAGGCAGCAGCATCCAGGGACAGATGAACAGTTACGGATTGTGAGGAAGGAGATGGTGTGAAAGTCTAAGGTTGAGAATCGCAGCTGCAATGGTAGCTCCCTGAATATAGGCATCTACAAACTGCACATTTTATTGTATGTACATTTAATAGATAAAATTTCTGGGTGTTTATGAATTACATTTAATTTGCTGGGATATTCCTCCCATTATGAATCTCATTTTTGCATAATCATCAGTAATGAGCTTAAAAGGATATGACCATCTTGACTCATACAGGGTTAGACATATGAGGTAAACTAGCTGAATCATTTATTCGTGTCTGCATTCATTCATTCATTCCACAAGTAATTACTGAGCACTTACTGTTTTTTCTAGACCTTTCACCTATCATTGTGTATTGCAGCTAACAATGGAAGGATTTCACTTGAGACATCACATGTAAACGGCAAGGACACGATTAAATTTAAATTGTGAGAGCAACCACCCATAAATCAAAATAGTACAATGCAGGTGGTCAGCCAGCCTCTCCTACGCCTGGAGTCTGGGGTGGATTTTAGAATGTAATGAGGCATGGGCAGATCTCCTGAATGAAGAATTTATTCTCTAAGCTGAGCTTTTAATATGAGATAAGTGGCAGAGACTTTGAGATAATGCTCTCGATAAGTACTTGAAGTGCAGTGTTCTATAGTTCCAGTTAAACCCAGAGCCATTGTGTTCCAAGTCACTCCAGCTGGGGTAGAACGGCTGTTTCCTTATAAAAGTCAAGAAGTCTGAGAAGTGTTTCAATCCTAAAAAGAAACCACCTACCTCAGCCCCGAGGGGCTGCTGGAGCTACTGACAGGAAAGGTCATAGCAAGCTCTGTGAAGGACTCACAGAAAGTATATTTTGAACCATACAAATTCTTATACAGCCTAAAGAACTTAACACGCACTGAATGATTGTAATAAATTCCTCAGCACTGAGACTACTTCCTCCAACAAGGACTGAGTTGTAAAACAGTATGTAGCCCTTTCCACGAGTTAAAAATGAGATCATCCACATATCGTGGCAATCATAAAAATCATTATCACTAAAATATATCTAACACTTAAATCATGAGATCATCTCACTCAATCCCCCAAGATTTGTATAAATTAAATATCACCACCATTCCCATTTCACAGATCATTCCCAGAACTACCTAAGACAGAACCATAAGCTTTATAATTAGATTCTGAAATAATGTCCAAGACAATACTAAACAGCTAACAAAATGACAGTCAAAATCTTTGCCATTGACCCTGTTTTATTTCCTGAGTTCTAAATATGCAAGAAATATATTACATATATATACAGACATATACATAATATTGTAGAATATAATATATATATATTTTTTCACAACTAACCTACTATTCCCTTAATTTTCCTGAGATAATAACATTTAAGAAAATCTCATTAAGAATAGAATAAACTGCATATAAACATTTCCACCCCTAGTTGAATTAACATTGCCAGTACCTTCCAGCCCAAACCAACCAAGACACATATCCGTACTTGAACAAGGCATATTTATCCCCAATGCAATAGTGAGACCACACACTGTGAAGAACCACAAGACTCCTGAGTAGAGCAATATTAGAACGAAATCATTCGAGGAAACGTGCTTAAGGTGCTGGCTTTAAAGAAGTTTCAAGAAAGAATCCTGTGAATTAGAATGGATGCTGCCAAGAAGCAGGGTTATTCTATAATTGTAGGACAGTTCTTATAGGAGGGAAAGGAAAATACAACTTAAGATGTGATTAATACATAAGCAGCCACCATTCCATTATCCAGGATCAAGGAGGGCTTAGTATCTTTGGACTGTGAGCTCAGGTTGTTTGTGTGTAGGCAGTTATAGTCACTCTCATTTTCTGTTACACATCATCATGGTTCTCATGTAAGTGAACACAATGTTAGTACTCTCTGGGTCATCCTTTCTCTACAGTGGAACAAAGGCCTTGCTTGTGATGTTCCAGCCAGCTCCTAGCAACACCAAGGCCAAGCTGAAGGTGTTAGGACAGCTCTCAGCTGTCAGGCCCCGCTTTCAGCTCTTTCTCTACACAAACATTTCTGTCTCTTCTCATAACATACAATCCTGGGGAAACGAGGTCTGCAGTGTATCAATTAGGTAATTATCACTGAGTTACCTTTCAGATGGACTGTCTGAGAAACTAATCAGCCTCTAATTTTGAGAGACCAGTATTTCCTTTCAACCAAAATGAGATGGATCTCTGAGTCAATATCAAGAAACCATAGAGTAGATGCTGTTTTTTTTTTATACAAATAAAAACATACTAAGCATTATTCCATGGGATGAAAACTATAAAATCAGTGTTTAATTTATTTAAACGTATCCAAAGATTTTTAAAATATGTGTAATTTTTATAAGATTAATAGTTCATGAAAGTCAAGAGAAATATTAAGCTTTATAAAAGGAATTTTATCAGTGGTGAAAACAAGTAGCTTAGTCTTAGAAACAGTGCAGATTTCAGCATCGGACTCTTGCTCAGCAGCTGCTCTACCACACTGCATGGCCTTCAGCTGTTTATTTGAGGTTTTTATAAGATAGACACAATGATTATACTTGCCATCACAAGCTACAGATAACTGAGGCAGCAGCTGGAGAGATGGGATGGCTCAGAGGTTAAGAGTATCTGCTGCTCTTGCAGCAGACCAGTGTGAGGTTCCAAGTACTCACAACACAGCTCACAATCTATAACCTCATATCCAGGAACCAGAGTGCCCTCTTCTGGCCTCTGTAGGCACCAGGCATACACGCAGACAAGACGCTCAAACAAATATAATAAAAGTAAGTACTTTTAAATTTTTATAATTGAAATAAAAAAAATAAGAAACCCTCTACGATTTTCTCAAAAAAAAAAAACCTAAACACATTCAAATTATTATTGCATATATAAAACATTATTTTATTTAACAATAATCATTTGTGAATATCAAGTAACATAACGATTCTACTAATGAGTGTGTTATCAATAATGTCTTAGAAATGGATACAGTGTAACTATAAATTATATTTGGCCATGTACTTGGAATTAAGCTCAAAATGCTTTTGACATCTGAAAATTCCCCAAAATATAGAAGATGTTTATATCATATTTAAAAAGGTTCTCTGAGAATCATATAATGTACTATCTAGTGGTACAAAGCCAGTAATGGAGAATAAATGATGCATAATACAGTACTAATTTACTACATCATCTTATAAAAAAATTCAGTCTTTAAGGCTCTGAGAGTACGTAATTTATAGATAGAGATAGAGATGGTAGAGGTAGAGGTAGAGAGAGAGAGATAGAGATAGATGAGAGAGAGAGAGAGAGAGAGAGAGATTAAAATTGAAAAACTCTTTTTTTCATTGGATATTTTATTTTCATTTCAGATGTTATTCCCTTTCCCCAACCCCCCTCACCCAGAAAACCCTTATCCTATCCCCCCTCTTCCTGCTTCTATGAGGATGTGCCCCTACGAAACCACCCACTCCCACCTCCCTACCCTTGAATTCCCCCTAAACTGGACATTCAGCCTTCTTGGGACCAAGGACCTCCTCTCCCACCTATGCCTGACAAGATCATCTGCTCTACATGTACAGTTAGAGTCATAGGCCCCTCCCTAAGTGCTCCCAGACTGGTGGTTTAGACCCTGGGAGCTCTGGTTGGTTGGTATTGTTGCTCCCCCTATGGGTCTGTAAACCCTTTCAGCTCCTTCAGTCTTTTCTCTAACTCCTCCATTGGGAACCCCATGATCAGTTCAATGGTTAGCTGCAAGCATCTATCTCTGTATTATATCAGGCTCTAGCAGAACTCTCAGAAGACAGCTATATCAAGCTGCTGTTAACATGTTCTTCCTGGCATCCACATCAGCATCTGCCCTTGGTGACTGCACATGGGATAGATACCCAGGTGGAACAGTCTCCAGATGGCCCCTCCTTCAGTTTCTGTCACATACTTTGTCTTCATATTTACTCCCATGAGTATTTTGTTACTCCTTTTAAGAAGGACCGAAGCACCCACACTTTGGCCTTCCTTCTTCATGAGATTCATGTGGTCTGTGAATTGTATCTTGGGTATTTCGAGCTTTTGGCCTAATATCCAGTTATCAGTGAGTACACACCATGTGTGTTCTTTTCTGATTGGGTTACCTCACTCAGGATAATATTTTCTAGTTCCATCCATTTACCTTAGAATTTCACTAATTCATTGTTTTTAATAGCTGAGTAGTACTCCATTGTGTAAATGTATCACATTTTCTGTATCCATTCCTCTGTTGAAGGACATCTTGGTCCTTTCCAGCTTCTGGCTATTATAAATAAGGTTGCTATGAACATAGTGGGGCATATGTCTTTGTTATATGTTAGAGTATCTTCTGGGTATATGCCCAGGAGTGGTATAGCTGGGTTCTCAGGTAATGCTAAGAGTGAGACTAATTTGAAGTTAAAGGAAAGTAAAATGACTAGATTTTATGAAAGAGTGTGAAACAAGTAGCCCGATCAATATGTGTATATGAACAGACACATGGAAGCAGTAGTGTCCCCTTGATTCCTAAGGTGGAGAGCCTTAAAGAAGGCAAAAACTATTCAGAGTGAGCCACTGGTTGGAAGGAACAAATGCTGAACAAAAATCCATATGAGATTCACTGGATCTGTCTGAGGAAGTTAAAAATAAACACAGAGGTGGGTGAAGGTTGGAACTAGAGACTGTACTGTAAAGAGAATGCAGAGACGAGAGCCATTCCAGGATGCAAAGAGGGCCTCACCAGCACCAGGAGTTTGTAGTCTACACATAAGAGCACCATAAGTACACTTAGAGCTCATGACCCACTTTCCATTCACTTCAGCGATGCTTACACCATCCAGGTTGACCCCAAAGGCTCTGCCTTGCCTCTATCAATGCTACCTAAAACCCTTGTCTCTACCTCTCCATAAAATCCTCTCATCCTAAAGAATCTATGAGCTCTGGCTCTCCAAGATCACGAGAATCTACACAACTGGAAGTGTTAGTGACTACAAGAGAAACCACCCACATCTGTAATAAGCTAAAGTTGAAGAAGTTCGATTTAAGATCTCCATGCCAATATACATACATGCCAGAAGAATAGGAGAAACAGAATTATAATTCTCTCCAAATGTCCACGAAGATGCCAGAATTCCTTGTTAATGCTGATGCAAATGATAATAATGACCTCAGAAAGAAGTCAATAATGTACTTGAAAAAATGGACTTCAAAAAAAATATGTACTATACATTTGTGTATAACTAATAAAAAAAGAAAAGATGGACTTCATGTAGTAACCCATCAGCCACCAGTCTTTGTGGATGAGATAGTTAATTTTTGTGAAAAGATACATACATATTTGATTTCCTGCCCAGTGCTGGGTCTACTCCTCACTGTACATCATCACATGACATTCCCTTCATTCCAAGGTGAGCACTAGTGTACTCTCTGCCAGTCAAGGAAACAGCTCTACCTGCATAAGCATTAACAGGCCAGTTATAGGTGGGCAGCTCACTGCATTTCTCAGGATAAAACCATTATTTAGAGTGTGAGCATGTGATTTAAATCAGGTCAATGAGACACTGGGAAACAATTTCTAGAGTTTTCTCAGCAATAAAAGACAGCCATAGAAAGAAGACTTCCTCATCTACCAAAATGATGAAGAAAGCAAGATGCTTCTTGCGTTACTGACCAGAGCCCTAATGCATACCAAGATCCACTTTCAGCATGAAGTCTACACTATGAATAACTAGAAAGAACCCAGATCCTTTAAAGTATCCTTAAACTCTTAGATCATCCAGTCTGGAATCCAGCCTTATATCTCCTCAGTGATTACATGTTTCTTTAGTATTTTATTCAGTTAAATAAGTCTTCTGCTACTTGTAACCTGAAGCAGCTTTTATCATATATATTTGGCTATGGTGAACATTAAGGGGCTATTCTACTCTGGAGCACTAGATATGGTGCCAAGTCCTATTATCCATTGTCATCTGAAAATATGACGTGCTCTCACTTCTTCTAAGAAAAGACCTCCACCTCGGATTAAAAGCCTGAAAAGGTGAAATAATTTAAGAGACAAGCAGAAATAACCCATTCTTTCCTGGCCCTGCATGGGGGAAAAACTAGTGGGTGAAGCGTATTTTGGAAAGCAGAAGCGGGATACAGTTGGGAAGGTGGGAAATGAGGTTAGTCATCTAAGATTCTATTTTCAGAAATAGGGTTAACATTAGAGTAACAGAAAAACCTTAGGACTGCACATGACTGCTGTAATGTTCTGTATACACAACTTCTGCATTGTATACCCTCATTCCTAAGACACACACACACACACACACACACACACACTGAAAATTCTAGCATATCTCTGTTGTCGAAGGCATAGCTAAGAAAATGCGTGTGTCCATAATGATAATAGGATTTAAGCTGACAGGAATTTAATGTACTGAAGAACTGTCAAGAGACCACATACTGACAACTCCTTTTGTACATGAGTACTCTGGGTTTTAACCCAAGTGTTCTAAATTCTGTTGGTTTTTTTTTTCACATGAATACTATTTTCCTCACATCCTGATGTCTTTGGAGCTACTTTAGATAACAAACAAAAGCAAGGTTAGTATGTAGATGGTGGCTTGCTTCCATTTTCTGCACAGCAACTGAGTATTTTGCCCGGGGGGTGGGGGTGGGGAGGGCGGCAGGGGAGGAGTTAGGGATAGCCATGTTAACAGTCACTGTTCGGGGTGCTCACAAAAGCCTTGGTTCCATTCTACCCAGACTGAGATGTAATCCACTTACACTGGCAGGCAGAATAGGTGCCAGCCACTAGTCTATAAACAGCAAGACCCTGACCATTCATTTTAAACACCTTACAGATTCTCACTTAAACCTAAAAATCAATATATGGAAAGTACTCTATGTATCAGCACAATCACCAGAGCACAGACAAGACTAGTCACAGAAGCATTTTTTAATTACTTAGAATAAAAAAGTTATATGAATTTTTTCCCCAAGGGGCCTCAGCAAAAGAAAACATTTTTAAATGTATTCCCTTTTACTGGCTGGTAGTGGATCTTTACTAAACTATTTAGAGCTGTACTAAACTCTTTGGAAGCAGTTTTAGTATGTTACATGAATGTGCCATGATAACTTACCCCAAAAGTTTAGAACCACTTCAGTTAGAATAGAACCAAGACCTCAAGAACAGGAAAAACATTAAAATCCAATAAGCAAAATAGCATACAAATTCTCACTAATGTAATTAATGCTTTTTAATTTGGCTGAGTGTCCCTGCAATGTCCCCAAGCATTTGTATACATTACCAGTGCCTTCTTGTGCAATTTTAACTCAGAGAGATGACAAAACTATATTTGAATTCTAAATAGATAAAAACATTAACTTACTGTCTTGCTTTTTGCAACTTATTTGAATTTCAAATATGCCTTAAATACGCATTAAATATGCCAGTCTTTATGACTTGTGCTTTTTGCCTTTATATTGTAGCTTTGCTACTGTTACTTTGAATCAAAATAGATTGCAGCCATGCTCTCCTTCAAACGTCCCAGCTACAAACCATGTTATAACATTATCAATATCATGCTATGCTTCTGACATACAAGACAGGAGCACAACACTGTCAGGAGCATATGTCTGTATGCATCATATGCCACACCACCCTTTTGTTTATAAATGAAAAACCTAATCTTTGGAGCAGGAAATTGTGGGTATATTGGGCCTGTGCTTTGGTTATTGTTATTTTCATTATTTGTTGGTAATTTAGTTCCCAGAGCAGGAAAATATAGGCCACCATGGAAGCCATTCTCAGCACAGTACGTGGTTATGGGGTCTCACTGTGCAGCCTGCAATAGCTTTGCTTCACAATGAGACATACATTTCTATTCACCATGCTGGAACTGATGCTGGTAGGACTGTACTCAGCACACAATAAAACTAAAATATACAGGCTACAACATCTATTATTGGGCAAATAAAGCACAAGGAAAGTTGAAGATTTGACAGAGATCATTTAATTGATGCTCTGCATCTTGCTGTTCTCTGAACCAAATTAATAAAAAATAATGAGAATAACAGAGACCACTTAAGTTCAACCACTTAAATCCTAAGGTGGGTGGAATTACTAGGGTGCTTACTGGCCAAACTAATCATGTAATTGCTGTATATTGTTTACAGTTATTAGAAAGTTCTGTTTGCATAAGGTGCAAATGAATGTCATTCAGCTTCTTGGCGGGAGGGCTTCCTCTCCTAAGTTATTAACAATGCTGACATACTCTATAAATAGTGGAGACAAGGTTTCCCAATTCTTCTAATACCATTATAATAGACAACAAATCAAGCCAAAAGTGTCATTTATCACAAGTGACCTTGAGAAATGTAAAGAGTTGAGGCAAATATTCTGATGTCCATTTTCCTCCTACAAACATTTGGCGGGACCACACTGAGAACATAGCGCTCTACTGGGAAGTGGATGTGACAGCTGGGTCTGGCTCCTTGTACCTTGCCTGTGGCTGACACATTTGAGAAGCAATGCTATATGCCAGGCAGTTGTTCATGCTATTTCTTCCATGCAATGCACAGAGATTAAAGTATTGCCTGTAGTGGCAGACAGGCATGAGTAACAGTCTGGGCTTAAATTTTACTTATTGTTCATGTCCTCTAGGCTGCTTGCTTAATTTCCCATAGCCTGGGGTTTTATACAAATGAAAGAAGAATATTGGTACATACTTATATGAGATTTGGAAGATTATAATGATATACATAAAATGCCAGAGGTGATCATATGTGAATAGCTTTTGATTTAGATGGTGTTAACAAAGGTGATTGATGATGATGATGGTGATGATGGTGATGATGGTGATGATGGTGATTAAATTTAAATAGGTAAGAAAGCTGATTACCACACTCTTTGGGGACAGTAAAACACAACCTCCTCTGCATGACTTGCAGGATAGCAGAGAAAACCTGGCATTAACCACTGGTAGAAACCTAGCCTGTCTTTGTGTAGGCACTTCTTGAGTTAAGACCTTATGCTGTTACAAATTCAAATAAACCATAGATGAAAGAGTAGTCATGATGTTTTCAGCTCTCAGAATCTTAACATGAATTACTTCCCTGTATGCTAAAAGGAGGGCCCACTTGACAAGAAAAAAGATAGGCCCACCAGAGTACAAGGCATTATTATTGTACATCATGAAATCTACACAATCAAGAGTACAAAGACCTCCTGTCTACAGTTCAGGAGGGAAAAGAGGAAAGAGGGATCAGGCACTGGGAAGACGAGCACTTTACAGTAATGACTGATACTTAACAAGGGCCTTATATCCTGTGCTATTTGCAATAATCTCTTCTGGTAGGAATGCATCATGTTCCCAGCTTATACCTAAGGAATATAAAACAGAGAGATGTTCAAACTTCTCCAAGATGCATGAGGCATATGGTACCCATACAGGATTCACACCAAACAGTTAGACACCAAAGCCCTCTTTGCCATTGTCTTATGTAGGTTCATGCATCTTTAAGTTGTACCGCTAGTTTGAGTTGCCTTTTATAGTATTTATCCAAAGTTTGTATGTGTGAGCCCATTGTGTCAATATATGGACTCTTTACACAACAAGAAATTACTGAAAGTAAAATACAAAAGGTAGAAAAGTGAAAATAAGACCAAAGGAATCTGTGTCCTACGACAATGATGGGGAGTGTCTGGAGAGAACACAGTATGTACTGAAGCACTGAGGAAACATCTTAGAAGCTCTCAAAAGGGAAAGAGCAGTTGCTTATGTTTGAACACAGATGTTGACGTACGCTGAACAGTGCTTTCCTGAGACAAGGTCACACACTGCGACTTAACAAAGCAGGACTCCCAGATCCATTTATCTGTAATAGATAGAGCAGGACTACAACGATCTCCCAATTTACTTTCTGGCAAGATGCGCAGCTTGTGGTTATATTAGAAGTTAGGAGCTCCATCCTCAGCAGAAATCTTCATGATGCATAAATTGGGGGAAACACAGACAATGCAAAAGAATGAAGAATGAGCTTAAACTCTCTGAAGGGAGGAAATTCAGTCTATTTCTCTGTTGTTTTAATTCTCAGAAGTTTATTTGAGTTAGAAGCAATACGAACACGTCATCCTGGTGATAGATTGAATGCCCTTTATAATGTCTAGCTTCAGCTTGGGTTAACTTATAACCCACATTACTAATGTTTTCCTTTGCCTTTTAATAAATTAATCTTACAAAGCAGGAGCTGAGATGTTAGCTCCCTGCTGAGCTAAATTTCGAAATGAAGGACAGGGATCTAGTGGCAGAGACCTTTAGTTTTAATCCAGCATTCTACGTGTAGAGGAGGGCATGAAATCGGGAAAATAAATGAGGAAACTTGCAATTTTCGAATGATTTATAGAGTCATGAAAACCTCAAAGTCAAAATAATCCCCAGAAAGAACAACAGCTGATGTTTAAAAGAAGGCATGTCGAAGCTGTTCACTACAGCTGTTACCTGCACAGAGCTCTGATCCTAGGAGCTGAGCAACTGTAAGGACTTCGAATAAAAAGAGAAAACAGATGAGCATATGTCATCCACATACAGAAAGTCTACAGCACGAGCCTCATTCTGTATCACTCTGGTGTTTTCTAAGCGCAGTTTGAATGCTGAACTTACTGTGCAAATTAAAATACAGAGCAAGACTGCTTTTACAAATCCCCTCTTTACGGAAATACTGCTACTATCAGAACAGTGTTTCCAACCACACAAAATTACACTGACAGAGAAGCAGAGAAGGTTCTTAGAACTCACCGGTGAGAAGAAATTTGCTTTTAGAAAAATATACGTTTCTTGCTTTTCTATCATAAAGAGTGTTTTTAGAATGGTTTTAGATGCATAGCAAAACTGAAAGAAGGAAAATATTTACCATATTCTTCCTGTCCTCTGAAGTGTATATTCTAGTATCACCATCTCCAACCAAAGTAATATATTTAGCATAGGCTATATACCTTAGAGTCATATATGCATTGAATGTATGTTGTACATTTTATGAATCTATCAAATACATATGGGTATTTGTAATCTACAATTACAGCATCGAGAGTGAGTTCCATTTTTATAAGCTTCTATGTCCTATCTATCCATCTTTTATTGATGAACATAGGTCTCCATAAGCGCTTTTTCTAAAAAAAAAAATTTTAATATGTTTAAATTGTGTGTGTGTGTGTGTGTGTTTCTGTGCCTTTGGCTGTGTGTGTCTGTTCATGTCTGTGTCTGTGACCAACATCTGTGTGTGTCTATGTAGGTATGGCCTCACATGGATGCAGTACCTTTGATGTCCAGAGAAGTGTGTTAGCTCTTTTGGTGCTCCAGTTATACGCAGTTGTGAACCAGCTTCCATGAGTGCTCATGACTGAACTCAGGTCCTCTGAAGCAAAAGATTCCTGTAATGCAGAGATTCAACCCTGATCTTGAGCATTTAAACACATGGCAGGGTTTATATGAAATAGGATAGGCACTTTTGGTCCCATGGTGAGCTTGTAAAACTCAGTCTTCCCAAACATTCTGAGCTTGGACACAGATTTTGTTTTTCAGAGTTTAATAGTGCTCTACTACAATATGGCAGGGGGAGGGGGGAAATATCCATTCTTGGATAATGTGTCCTGGCTAATAAAATCTGAGATTCCCTGAAAAAAAATCCAGTGAATAAGCTCCAGTAAATTTCTTACTTCAAGGTTGTATGGAACTGGAAGCTAAGCATGCCAGGTGATCAGAAAGTCTACCCTGTAAAATGTGTGGTCTTCTTGTCCCCAGATTGACACACACTGCTCAGACTCACACACTGATTTTTTTCCTTCTCTTTTTTTTATGTGTGTGTGTGTGTGTGTGTGTGTGTGTGTGTGTGTGCTCGTGTGCATGTGTGCATGTTTGTGTGGTGAAAAATACATTTATCTACATGCTGGAGGAAAGACAATGCAGAGATAGGATTTGAATGCACAGAGCCACAAGGAATGCTACTTCATGGAGCAAATTCCTTTTGAAATTGAGGACTTTTGAAATTGAGGACATGTTTCTGAAGGAGAAACATGGTTACCAAATGTTAAGATTCCTATGTTCCACTCTTTTTATTTCTTCCTCTCCTTGTTTCTTTAAAACAATTTATGGCTTCTTTCACTGACAAATTTCTAAACCTTAATTTATAGAACAGACTATTTGTAAAGTAACCATAGTGAAGGAACCAAAACCAAAAGAACACAAAGAAAATAGAAAAAATACAACAACATACCTCCTGCCACAGAGATGTGACCTGCTTCTAACTGCTGTGATTTAACCATCCAGAGCTCTCAGGGTGCGGGCAAGGTGTTCAGAGATGGCCGAGCTATTATACTCCATCCTGTGCTTTAGACCCTTTTGGTAACTATGCTGGAGTAGAAATTGATTCAGTTTTCAAGCAAACAAGTCTCCTGAAAACATGGCTCAGAAACTGATGGTTCTGGGGCATATTTAGAAAACACATTTTATGGTTCTGCCTTAATCAAAATAAGAAAGAACTGACTTGAAGTATAAAACTCCTTAAGGCTTTTGAATCTCTCCTGATGGGTAAGGGTCTGAACAGAGACATCCCCTGATTCATTTCCCTCTTCCTTTTCTCAGCCAAATAGAGAAAATAAAATAGTTCTCTCCCTGGCTAATTTATACTTGTTTGTATTCCAATTTAATAAACAAAGAGAAAAATCTACCCTTATTCTATGCCCAGACTCAGCTCTCTCAAACTAGTCCTGCATTCAATTAAACCCAGCATAGCACAGTCAGTGCTCCAACTGAGAGGCTCCTGCCAAGACCTGGTTGCTCTTCTAATTTATTAATACAGATTATTTCTCATGGCAAAATACTTCCTATTCTGACTCAATAAAATTTCATTTATTCATTTAAATTTCACTTCTCTAAGTTGAGGAAAAACAAAATCATTTATAAAGGGGGATAGAGAAATTCCCATATGGACTTTCCTTCTTTTCTCTAGCTTATTGACAATGATAACATCTTCAAGAATGTGAATATGAAGGATTGGGGCTATAGCTCAATGGTAGAAAACGTGCCTGGCATGCTGCAGGCCCTAGGTTCAAGTCTTAGTGTTGGTATGGAAAGAGGCACGAATGTGTGTTAAAGGAGATGGCCAGAATAAATATATCAAACAGAAGTCACTAAAATACCTTAGGTAGACAGCTGAGTATGGTCGAAGAGAGGTGTGTGCTTACTAGACACGGTTGGCAAAAGTGCTAATTTATCAATTCTAAGAAGGATGGGTAAAAAGAACCCTACCTACTCTTCCATGTACACTTCCATGCTGGTTCCTACCCTCAGTATTTCTTCAAACTCAAAGGTAGTGTGGTGACTGGATAGACATCCCAAAGTAGCTCTGTGCTTAGGGTAGTGTTCCAAATATGAGGCTCATTAGGGTGCCCACCCTGTTCATTTAATTTCTCTTCTAATTCTTATGACTGACCGATGACATTTGGTTCCATCTATGAGAGATTCTAACTCTCCAAAGGGGATGTTCTACTGAAGACCTGGAGCGAGGGGATGACCAATGAAAATCATTGCTCATCACAACATACGTTTCAAGGTCACGCTGCCTGAAAGATAAGGTTAATGAAGCCTACGAAAGATAATGTTAGTGAAGGACCTGGGATCAAAGATCCACTTTGACTACAAGGTTCAGAAACCTATATTTTCAACCAGTCTTTTCAAATCCCTGTCTCTTTGCTTCACCTTTTCTTCTTTGGACTCTCTAGACTTCTCATTGTTGCCCAGTGGTCCATTATCATCTCCATCTCTTTCTCAAACATATTTCATCATTTTCTACTACTCTAGAATTCTTTAATGGTTCACTATATTCAAGAAGGAAGAGGAAGAACTTTTGAAGAAAGTTGTAATAATGTTTTTCCATTGGGAAAATGACTCCATTTAGTGTCCTGAGATACAGACACAAGAATGAGAATGAGCTTTGGGAGGAGAAGCATAAGAGAGTAAGGAATGTGGAATTCATTGTCATTAAGTATCTTTGAAGCCTTCCAGAAGAGAGAGAAATGTAGCAAATAGGCTAAGCAGAAGCTGACAACTATTGAATAAAACAATGATAGATAAAGAGACTTCCAAAAGAATGACAATAGACAACAAAAACAAAGAAAAGTAATGAGAATGGAGCCTCGGTAAATATCTAAAAATAAGGCACAAGAAAATGTAAACAGTGAGACAAAATCCACAAAAAAAGGAAGTAAATAGACAAACAGAAGTGTCTGAACATTTCAGTCATAGAAATATGTTAAGTATCAGAAATGAGGGGAAATCTGAGGAATTTCAGAGAACAAGGAACTATAAGCAGGAGGCAGCTTGGTTAAGTGTGGAGCAGAGTTGTGATATATCATAGACTGTTATATTCTTGCTAGCTATTCTTTACTCCATCTTCCCAGTGCCATACCCGTAAAATGAAGATAGTGATAAGACCCACTGTAGAAAGCTCCAGTGCAGGTCATGTGGAGTAACATGTTTAATGTGATGAGATCTCCATCTGACACAGGACCTGTGTGAACCTTTGCTGATATTAACATTGTTTCAAAGAACCAAAATATGCAGTATCATATATAATCTTTGCAAAAGAATAATAACAAATTTGGAGGAGAAACACAATACAATATCCAGTAGGAATGTGAGTATACATAACTTTGCTTTTGATATTCCTGCTGCTAAGAATAAAATTATATATCAAAAATCTATAAAACAACTCCCTAAAGCTCAGAGAACATTGCAGAAGAGGTGCTTGAATGATTGTAAAATCCAGAGGATGGGGGAATTTGCTGTGTTCTAGTAATATCAGAAGCTAGCTACAACATAAAGTCTCACCAACATGACTGCTTTAGAAGCTATACAAAGTCAACACCAATAAACATGCTAAAATCCAGGAAAGAGAGATCAAGAGGCCTCAACCCCATAAAAAGAACTACAAGCAACTAAGGAATGCTGAGAGTGCGGAAAATAGTCTTACATAGGGAAAAGCACACTGTTCCAATACTAAACTGTCAGCCCTGAAGACATATGAGTAACATTATACAGGCTGAGCAAGTTACATTTAAGCATTTATCTTTTTAGGGACAAAGAGGAGGTATATGGGAGGGTTCAGAAGGACTAGGAAAAGTTAAATGATATAACTGTATTATAATCTCATAAAATGAAATAAAAATTGAAAATTCTGTATCAAATACTTGGATGGTTACAGCATATGTACTAGTAACACAGAAACCACAATTCTTATCAAATATTAGGGAACTTGACTCAAATCCTATGAATACTCATACTGTGATGATTGCCACTCGGGATTGAGAGATATCTATTGGTGTTTCTGGGCATGGATCTATGAGGGTGTTTCCAGAAACAGTTGGCATGAAAGTAAAAAAACAAAGTAGAAGATCCAAGCATGATGTGGATGGCACCATCCAATAGGCTGGAGTCTTGCAAACAAAAACTCAAAGGATGAAGGCCTTAAGACAAGTAAATTCTCCTTGAGTGGATGTCCAGTTGGCTCTAGCCATTCACTGTTCATAAACATCAGACCATAGACTCTAACTATGAACATGGACTTGCACCAACAATTCTTTAAGGAGTGTCCAGACCTTTAACCTTAGAATGGGCACTATTGGTTCTTCAGTTCTGAAAATCCCAGCTTCTTGGACTGAACATCTACTGGTATGTACAGCTCTGCAGCCTGCAGTTATCCACAGTGAGACTATCCTATCTCTCTGTATAACCTAAGCTCTAAAATTACACATGTATTAGACAGTCTCTGCTACTCTGGAGAACACTGACCACTGTTCTTGTCCCATTAAAACATGGAGTTAGTTGGGCATAGTAGCACATGCCTTTAATTTCAGCACTTAGGAGACAGAAGCAGGTGAATCTCTTTGAGTTCAAGTTCATCCTGGTATAAACAGTGAATTCCAGGACATCCAGAGCTACTTACTGAAGCCCTGGCTTACAAACAAACACCACAAACAAAACCATGGAGTCAATACTCACTCAGTGCACTGATGGGACGTCTTTAATTCCTCCCAACTCTGTGATTATGACACTCGGTAAATCATGTATTAGTCAAGCTTAATCCTTAGTCTCATGATCTCGGTGATGTTAAGAAGTAATATGCTAATTTACTCTCTCCAAAGGAACATTACAGAATAGCTAATCTAAACAACACATGTCATTACTTTAAGTAAGAACAAATTATGCTTCTGCAAATAATTTTGTCTTAACTCTGGCCATCAATCATCTCATAATTAGTGAAGAAAATGTTTTCCTCCTTAATTATGTACATGTTCACATCTATGAATAAAAATGGGAAATAAAGATTTATTAAAATAGTATAATATACTTTAACACGTGACTCTAGTTCTCTACTTTCCCAGCATTTGGTTACATCCTGCTGGTATTTTATTCTTCTTTCATGGCCTTACAAAGCTTGAATTCACATAAAAGTACAATCAGGACCCTAACCTTGACTATGAAAGTCCTCTGTGTCTATGATTACAGCTGGCAGAGCTTAGCTAGCCACCTGTTATCAATTACTTTATTTACCATCATAGAATATTCTGTCCTACTTCATGAAGCCTTTCAAGTGAGGGTTGACTGACATTATTTTTTCTTTCTTCCTTCCCTTTTCACTTTAAATCAAAAGAAACTAAGATAGCAATGAGTTTCTACTTCTTTCTTTTTTTAATTTTTGCCAGCAGGCTAATGAGTTACACTTGGAAAGTGAAACAATCAGTATTTTGTATCAGAAAACCACTAATCAGCCATCTCTTTCAGCACATACCCAGGAGCTGGAGTAAGGGCGATGAAGTTGTGGGTTGCCAATTTATCTGTGTAATGCCCTGCTATTTGTCCCATCTCAGTGCCTCTGTCAGCTCTGTCTGTTAAAGACATTTTTGAAATATTAAAAATCTGTATCAACTTCTAAGGATTTAAATTAATTAAATAGTAAATGGATCTGCCATCAAAGAATCACTTATGAAAGAGAGAGCTGTACATGATAGGAGTCATGGACATGGGTTAAAATTTGGAAGCAAAGCTAATAAGCACAGAATAATTAGATAGAGTCAAAAGAACCATTAGTGGAAACCATAAGTAAAATCAGGAGATCAACCACAAGGAGCAGAAGAGAACAGTTACCTATTGGGAAGAAACTAAGATAATGCCAGCTTCCAAGGGTAGGAAAACAACCCAAGGGAGGAATCCCAGCACTCATTTCTCCCAAGGGAGATCAAAACTGAGACCTGGGCAGATCACTAGGAATTAGTTCAAGCACACTGCATCCTTTAGATAGACTGCTTCCTATTCCTTCATAGATTTTGCTTTCCAACCAAACAGCAACACTTAATTAATTTTCTAACTTTGTTAAATTATGAATTAAATGAGAATTTTCTTATGTAAACAACATAATTACTAGACTCCAAAAAAGAAAACTTTAAAACATTTATCCTTAAAAAGAAATGCATGTTCTTTATTTCATTATGTGGTTGGAAAGTATTTCTCAAAAGCTCTTTGCTTGGAGTTTTTGTGAGACTCTGAACAGTGGGATTGTTTGTATCTCTGACTCTCTGCCTGCTCTTGAGACTTTTCCCCCTATTGACTTGCCTTTTCTGGCCCCTATATGAGAGCTTCTGCCTTGTCTTACTGTATCTTGTTTTGTCCTTTGTGGCTGTGGTCTCTTAGAGGCATGCTCTTTCCTGAAGAGGAAACAGAGTAGGAGTGAATCTGGGGTAAAGGGGAGTTATGGGGAGCTAGGAGCATGGAGGGGGGGAAGTGTATTTGAGATGTATTCTATGAGAAAAGGCGTTGTTTTCAAACAAAGTGCTTTATGTTCCAGTTTATTTTATCAGCATTATGATACACATAATCAAGCCTAGTGTGGCCCAAGAAAATGATGTCCTACAACCTCCTGGCCAGAGATAACATCAGGCTCACAACATTGTCCCTGGAGAAGATCAGGCACTGGTTATATGTGCTGTCCACAGCTTGGAAAGGAACATCTCCAATGGAAGAGGCTGTTATGGTTCACTCAATAACATTAGATTCTATGTTGACTTTAAAGTTCCATAGTTAATAAGATAAGCTGACAAGGGATCTGTCTACATCCTCTTCCCAAATTTTTAGAGCTGTGAAAGAATGAGGAGAAGGTATTGGGTGGAACTCTCAGCTTAAGGTGGAACCCACACCACCTTATTGCATTCCACCATGCTCCTCATCATGATGATAATTGACTAAACCTCTGAAACTGTGAGCCCCCAATTAATTGCCTCTCTTATAAAAGTTGCCCTGGTCATGGTGTCTGTTCACAGCAATAGAACACTGACTAAGACACCTGCCTTATTTCAAAATATTGTATCACTAGTTCCCAGTAACAACTTTGTTCATTGCTTTTCTCATTTCTGGAAGTTTTCAGATCAAATGCAAAGACATTGGACAATTTGTGATTTTCTTTTTTCACTTGTTATATAAATGTTAAGCTACCACTTTATAGGTGACATCGTTGATAAAGCAATTTCAGAAATAGAGTTGGTTAAGATTAGATAAACAGTAATGTGAAGAAATCTCCTGCCCACCATCATTACTAGATTTACCAGATATTGAGGTTGTGCTAATGGAACTGAAGAACAGGGAGCCCTCCTGATGACTCTCCCCAAAGAACTGAGTCACTGACATTTCTGTGATATGGTCTTCCCTGTGTTTCACAAGCCAGTGACTCTTAACTGTAGCTGGACCCACCAAGGTTCTTGAAAGACAACTATATTCTTAGTTATATTCTATGCTGTATCAAATACTGGGGTTGATGATGATGATGTTACCATTGTATTATCCTTCCAGCTTTCCTTTCTGTGACCCAACTGGTGATATGGTAGAAACCTAATAAGCAAAAGCTTTAACATTGTAACATATGCTGTCCGATTCTGTAAAGTATATTGAACATCATTTGGTATGTTTCATCTTGTCAGTTGTGGTACAAAATTACTGAGTTTTAAAAGTTTGAAAGTAAATGGGAAATTTTGATTGAAATTCTGTTCTTTGATGTAGAACAAACTCTAATGATTTACCAGAGAATAATTTACCTCCTTCATAACTAACCTAGACTCTTATAAATGATGATGCATATCAACCTTACTCTTAGAGGAAACCTAGACTACTATAAATGATGATGCATATCAACCTTACTACTCTTCTATCTTGAACCACACTATTCAGAAAATAACCTTCTGAACCAATGAACACCAGAAATCTGGAGTATGACAAATATAGAATTTTGCCTCAATTTAATGATAGGTCTCATTATCAGATGACATGGTTATGCATTACTGATGTGTCAGAAGAGGGCACATAGTCATTATGCACTTTAGTCATCAGTAAATATTAGTTCAAAATATCTCATATATCTGTGGTAATATATAAACATAAAGGGACATAAAAGTTCTGTTCCATGATCTCACCTCTAGTATTTATTAATCAGCCTTTCTAGTTCAATTATATCTCTGTTCTCAGTGAAAGTGAAGGTGATAAAATTGAAATGTAGCATTTTAGGTGGATGTGTGTGGGTAAAAAGGTTGCAGTGGTATCCCGGAGACTTTCCACACGGTCCCACAAACAGGAGAAAGGTCCGGAGTTCCAGAGGCTGGAGGCTTTGGTGATGGCAGGCCCCAATGACATGAGAAAGTCCTTGGCTCCAAAAGGGTTTATTTTCATGGAGGATGGTAGACGGATCTGGATGTACCCCCCTGAAACTCAGGACCAACCTGAGTTAAATAGAAAAGGAGTAAGGGGGAGGGTCTGGGGAAGAATGGTTAATTGGCTCCACCCTCTGGCCTTCATTAGTATGTAAATCTCTCTAGGGCCTGAGGCCTGTAGTCACACCCTCTACCTGTGCACTTTGGGAGGGGCTGTATGGCCTACTTGACTGAACAATGTAGCTCCATGGAGACTAGACTGCGTGTCAGGACTCTGGGTTCTGGGGACATGGCTGAACACCTGCCATTTCTCCCTTGGAGTCTGGGGTTCCAGTCCCATGCCCAGACATGAACCAAGATACCCTTACGCAGTCCCACAGACATGCTAAAGCCACATTGCTTACCTAATAGTGCTCTTCTGAGAAGATTTATGAAATCTCACTTACAGGATTGCTTACCGTTTTGTTTGCAAGGATGTTAAGAATGGATAGTAAGTCAACAGAGAAAAGGATAACTGGGTCACTGGTGTCTATATTCATTATATAAAGGAAGGTCTTGAGTGTCTAAGAGGCTCATCAGTGAGCTTTCTCATCAATGACACCAGCATGTGTTGTCTATAGTGAGACACACAGCATGCATTAGAAGAAAAAGATCCTTGAGCTTGGTGAATGGACAGCCTAGTAAGAATACAAAATAATTATGGCATCACTGCAAATAGGAAGAGCAGAAAAACAAGAGATTGTTCTGATAAGTGACTAGTATAGATGCTTCTCAAACTTTTATCTCTTCAGAAAATTTTCTTATGCTGAATATGAGGATATTAGATAAGATGCTTTCTTAGATCTCACACCTCTGAAATATCAAAGAGTCTAGATTTTAAAAAAATTTAAGGCTTGGTATGGTGGTACATGCCATAATCCTAGCACCCAGGAGTCAAACACAGGTAGAGCTCTGAGTTTGAGGCCAGTCTGGTCTGCATAGTGAGTTCCAGAACAACCAGGGCTCTGTAGATAGACCCTGTCTCAAACAAAACAAACGTAACAAAACAAAACCCATAATTGTCTAGGCAGAGTAACTCAATGATGGTTGTTAAGTATGGATACAATGGACATATGGACATTAAGTGTAAGGATCAGTCTCCACAGCTCGACCAGGAGACTCCCAGGAAAGCTGAGTAAGCTGGGTGTGAATGACTACAGTAGAGTGGAGGAGACAGGGACCTAATTCTGCTTTGTGGGATAGAAACAGGTCTGAGGGTCCAAGGACAGAGAACAAAGAAGAAATGGTAACATGCTACTCAGCCAGTAGCTCTAGAAACTAATTTGGCCAAGATCAGGTTCTGCCCAGGTCTAGAAACTAGCTTTCGATGACAATGTGCCCCTAAGGAGAGGAACAAAAGTAGCTTGGGTCCTCTTATGTTATTTGCATCATATTATGTTTATGAGTTATTGGGATGTATTTTCAAGCTGAGTATAAATGAAAAGACAAATACTATATTATAATAGTGTGTGTTTATGTATTTTCTACTATTTTAAAAGTTATGCTAGATTCTTCTTATGAGGTAACTTGGGAAAAATACATGAAATTCAAAAAAAAAAACATTGAGTTAGAAAGTAGATGTTTCTAGAGAAATGAGCAAATGTAGACTCCTTTTCCAGTCTCCCTAAAAAAGTGGAGGATGTGAGCGTAAGATGCATCTCAAAGATTCTACCCTGGTGCAGAATTTTAGGATATGCAATCATATCAGCTACGTCCTAATGTCCAAGCTCCTCTCAAGGAAGCAGTGTTGAGCTGCCAGTAGTGAGCTTGCACTGCTGTGGACGTGAGACTTGACCCTTGCTTCCTCTGAACACACTGTGCATGTTAGTCTGTCACGAGTAAGTAGTCTCAATTTGAGTTCCACTGTGTGTGCCTCACTCTTGTGTAAGGCACCTCTCACCCTAGTTGATGCTCACTAAATCCTGAATTTTGCCCTATACTGCAGCCAGTTGTGAGGAGCCACATTAACCCAATCTATAGCAAATCTCTATTTCTTTAGCTACTAATAGAAAAGATTGGACTTCTCCAATTAGAAGAGTCCTTCAGTCTTTATCCATTGCTCCCAGGGACAGCTCCTGTTGATATATTTATTCTAAAACTATCAGTAAGCAGCCCTGAGTAAGACTCAAGGGCCGCTTCAGGTTCTCACTAATCACACAGCAAAATCATGTATTGCCCCCTAGTGCTTGGCAGTTGCCAGAATTTTTCCAATCTTAGTCATAGCCTGTCCCTAAACTCTCCAGGCAAGCATATCAGATCTCACCTATCTCTGAATTACTCTGACTTCCTCTTTTGGCATCAACCAGATTAGTTCCTCTACTTTGAAAGATTCCTGTGACAATATTAATCCCACCTGGACATCCCAACATTTCCCTTTTTAAATGTATTTAAATGTCATAGCTGAATTGCCTAGCCCCTATAAAAGATATGTTCAAGTTCTAAGTTACATGATGTCAAAGAGAGTCAAAATCTCTTATAGGGTAGAAGATCCAAATGCCATTTAGGGACTGTTCTAAATTCTAAGCTTGAATGTTAGAGAAGATCTCATAGCAAGCTATACCTTTCTGTGTTTATTTCTTATTGCTATTTACAAACATAGCACATGGTACTTAGTAAAATACTCACTTGTTATATCATAGTTTTAAGTCTGAGATATCCTGCTGTGCTTTCTGCATGGCTGAAAATCAAGACATTGTCTGGAATTTGTTCTTGGCTGAAGCCTCCTAAGAATTTACTTATAAAGCTGCTCAGTAGTTGGCCACTTCGTTTCCTTGTGGGTTGAGGTCTGTTTTGCTGCTGGCTGTCTACCAGAGTCCACCCACGGCTCCTAGGAGCTGCCCACACTCTTTGACTCATGTCTCTCTATCCCCAGGCAAGCATATCAGATCTCACCCATCTCTGAATTACTCTGACTTCCTCTTTTGGCATCAACCAGAAAAGTTCCTCTACTTTGAAAGATTCCTGTGAAAATATTAATCCCACCTGGACATCCCAACATTTCCCTTTTTAAATGTATTTAAATGTCATAGCTGGATTGCCTAGCCCCTATAAAAGATATGGTCAAGTTCTAAGTTACATGATGTCAAATAGAGTCAACTGAAAAAGAATAAAGACAAAAACACCACCACAAGGGTGGACAACTTCCAATATGCAATGATGGTGTTCCTGTGACAGGCAGAAATCTGCCACAGAGGTAGACACATATGGCAGAAGATGGTTCAGGAAGATAGCTCTGCTAAAGCAAAGGCAGGGACTGAGCTGATGGAGTGGTAAGCTGCAGAATCCCATGGCTTCTTTGACACCTTCAGATCTTAGCAAGAGTAAATATCTGGGTAGAATTACCCAGATTCTGAACATGAGGTCTTCGTGAGTTTTTCAGATATTTTTGCCTCAGGTCAAGGAGGCAATCAGTGTATGGTGTTTTAAGCCACCCAGTTCTGAGTACTTTTCTGAGGTGGCCTTAGAAAATGGATACATTAGATTTTTCATCATGGTGGCAAACTATCAAAAAGAACAACTGAAAGGAAAAACAGCAGTGTATTGTGGTTCATAGTGGTAGGGTTCAGGCCATGGGTATGTGGATAGAATGTGGTGACAAGTGGAAACTAGCAGTAGAAAGACCATTTATGTGATGGTACCCAGGAGAAGATGGAAAGTAAAGGAGGAAGGGAGGGAGAGAGGGAGGGAGGGAGGGAGGGAGGGAGGGAGAGAGAGAGAGAGAGAGAGAGAGAGAGAGAGAGAGAGAGAGAGAGATCCACAAAAATCCCAAAAGACACATCCTAGTGACTCACTTCTTCCAAAGAGGCTCCAACACATGAGGCTTCCACAGCATCCCAAAGAATTAGATCCAGCTACAAGTCAGCATCATGAGCCTACGGAGAGCATCTCACATTTAGATCACAGCACACAAGACATAACCCACTAGCACCATGGAATGCTATCAAATTCAGTGTTTCCAAGGAGTGTGAAATGTGGACCTTAAAGAAGTAAGTTTTCAAAAGTCCTACCTACCATTCATACCATCCATAGCTTTTTTGAAGAAGTTTTTCAAAGAATTTTTCTGCTCTCACTTTTCTCTTATTCAATCTTTTTCTCACCAAAGAGGATGCAAGTCACCAATTGTTCCTTGGGTCAAGGCACTGTCTTCATTTTCTCAGAGGGATTTCCATTCAGTTACTATTTCTGTCCCAGAAAGTCAGGAGATAAACAAAGAAAAACTCCCAAATTCTTCTTCCAAGTTTCCAATGCAACAGTTGGAAGAGCATCTATGTACTCAAGCACCAGAAATACTTTAAATAAAAGCTTAGTGGTGGCTAAAAATTGCCCAAGAAGCTGTTTTGCACTGTGAAAAACTAGAGAATTGCTTCTCTTTAAATGATACCAGATTCAAAGCTGCAGCCCTTGCTAAATACAACATCTCAGTTGTATCTTGTTTCATCAGAAATGATGAGTAACGAACATTGTCTCTCAAATTCTCAACCATCTCTGTAATTCCCCTACCTTGAAAAAAGGATATAGGGGTCCTCCTGCAGCCATAGTAAACTTTGGTGTGTGTGACATCTAAAGTCCATCTTGAATCTGCAGTCAGCCTACCCCATTTTCTCATCTCTACACACAGAACTTTGTGTAAATTTCCTCTTTGCACTATCACTAGTACTTAAGAAAAGTAGACTTTACTCCTGCTGAAAGTTTTTCCTACATTGGATAACACATCATGAAATGTGAGAGGAACATTATTCAGATCTGATCACTCACTTCCATGGACTGGGGCCTACCGACATGGGTCTGAGCAAAATCAGCTTCCCTATATGGTCTGCATGGGAAGACTACACAGGAGGCAGAAGTTGAACAAACATAGGAGTGTAGAAGCATAAAGTCTGCCAGTCTTCCAGAAACTGAGAAAGTAGAACAAACTACAGGTAAGAATAGAAACAAGATGAATCATCCAGATAATAAGTGGCTGTCACGTGATAAAAATCATAGTGAACAGAAGCCACAGCTGCAGAAAGACAAAGGTACTAAGCATGGAAGATGGAAAAACAAAAGGAGAAGCTGAGACAACTCGGTGCTGATGCAAGGACAAGAGGAGCGGTGTCTGCTGGCTCCAAGGAAGAGCTGGAGCTGCTCTTGATCCTGCAGAGCTACTGATTTAGCAAGATATCAAGCAATGGGACTCCAAAGACTGTAATATCAGCCCAGACCACCTAAGCTTATAGAGCATTTGGCTTAATTTTTCTTTTCTTGGATTCTGTGCGCTACATCTTGAAGTAGGGCTTCAACCTCATCTTAAACACATAATAATTTTCAGATAGAAAAATCTACCAGAGCTTGTCATTTTATTAGAGGCATATTAATTTGTAAGGGAGATTTCTGATGTTGCAAAGATTAGAGTGTTTGACACAAACTATATAAGATTCGAATCCTGAGAGTCTTCAACTATCTTAGAAAATATATGATGCAATATTTGGTACCATCTCTTTCAAATATTTTTCCTCTGGATATAACATACTACTTTGTTGCAAAAATTATCACAATGTAAGCATGTATGTAATTGCAACCAATGTAAAAAGAAATAGGAAATAGTTCTCATGTTCTCCTCCAAATAACTACTTTACTTTGTAAAGATGCATGTGATCCAGAATTATTATGCTTTACTAGAGTTTTCCTTCTGTGACTTTTTTGTTCTTTGCTGTTGTAGTTGCTTGGCATTGTGACTGTAAATTCAGTCCTTTATATGTTCATGACTGTTGCTATAGATCACTTCATTGTATTTGTCTAATATATTATGAAGGATATTTGGGTTAATTAACTATGGTCTGTTATAAACAAGATAAGGAGTTCCAGTTTAAACTCCTACATGTGAAGAGTTATAAATTGTTATTCTTGTCTTTGCATGGGAGAAATCTAATTGCACTTGAAAGCAACAGCTTTTCTTGAGCCCCTCGTAAAACTAAAGCTGCAAAACAAGTTACTACTCCTAAATGTGGAGTCTCTGGAGAGCTCAAAAAGTCACAGCCGAGTTCTGGTGACTGGAAACTAGGCTCACTAGAGCCATGAACCAATATCTATATTTAATCATGACAAATGACAGATAATGCACAAGGTAGAATAGCCTAGGAGTAGAATGTCCTTCTGGTTTTCACAGTATCCTTCTGGAAAAGGGAAAGATAGAGCACTGTATATTTCAAGCGATCCCTCTGTGACAGACATTCTCTTCAGGGACAGGTAAGAGGCAGTTTCAGATACTCTTTCAGCTGAAGGGAGGAATTCCTCCCAGTTGTATCCTCTTTCAGCCTTCTCACCACACTGGAGGAGAGGGAGATGGGGAGTTAACAAGGATCACAATTTCAAAGAAGTGGACTGAGAGTACTAAATCTAGAGATGGGGATAGGATAGTGAGGTGGAGCAGTGGTGCACTACCAATGCATAAACACTTCGTGAAGAAAACGTGTGACTCACCAAATCCCTAGTACATGAGTCTCTTGAAAAGCTGAAGCTTCATTTGGAGACGATAAAAGGCTCCTTTCTCACGTTTACCACATCAGCAGGGCTCCGACATTATAGCAGTACTTTACAGTTGAAAAATCTGCAAAGTGAAGGTTCTTTTTGAGAACATAATTAGGGAATCCCCTAAATCAAGAGTGGACAGAAAAACAGGGACATTATAGAAATTAAAATCTTCAGCATTTGCAGACACATCAAACATAAACAATATACCCGAGTGAATACGTTTCCTGCTAAAGGCCTGTTTACCTCAGCTCCTATCATCTGATGCGATATGTCCGACATTAAAGAAAGGGTCAAAGATCTGTCCTTAGCTCTGACACAGATGTGGAAATTCTCAGAGAGTTATAATATCTACATATTAATGACTCTCATAGAAAAGGGAAATAATAATTCATTTGTCAAAGCAAATGAATACTGTAAATAGAGGCATGGGGTGGGGGGGTGGGGTAAGAAAAAAATCAAAAAAAAATTAACAGGGAATCAAATGCACATCAACAGCCTTCAGTGTGCTCATTACCCACAGGGAATAGCTGGTGTAAGTGTTAGTCAACTCCCAGATATGTCAGTAGAATTAAAAACCAGCAGGAACTGTGAAGTAATGAGAACGCATGTGTGTGCTTTCATATTACTTCATATATATGATTGTATATTAATTCATATATATTCATATATATGAATTCTGCAGGAAGAACAGAGGGAAGTATAAGAAAGGTTTGAGGCAGATGATGCATATACATACCTGTCAGTTGGTGAACAGTATTTCCACTGGAGCTGAATAACTTCACCTTTGGAAGATCATGCCAGGCTGCCTCCAGCCTTGAATTCCAGTGGCCATTTGGAAGTCAATTCCCACCAAAACCTGACATTATATCTTCTTGATTATAGAATTTCCAATGGCTGTGTAATACCACTGATTGGAGACATCCTCTGGCAAAGTAATTTTTCCTGTCTTTTGTCTTCTAGCTTGTCGTTTGTTTTTATCTTATTATCCATGGGAGCTCTTATATAGACTAGATATGAATGTGTCCAGTCTGCTTCTGACTTGCCCCTATGGTCACACAGGGTACTGTAAGTGATGCCAACATCTCAGCCCTGCTGCTGCATATTCCATGGTCATTTGGTGATGCTTAGGAGATCTGACCCAAGAGCTGCCCTGCCTCTCTGGATTTCTCTCCCATCTTGACCCAACAATTCCTTAGCATATTGTTAGTTCACCAATGCTCTCAAGCAGATATTTTAATTTTTCCCTTGACTTTGCTACCTCTTTTCAGCACTAGAGTTGAACTGAATTACCTTATCTACCATTACCAGGAGTGGAAGTCCCAGTCAGATGGAACCTGCAGTCACACTGGTAAAGCTCTTCCCACTGGCCTGTAAAAAGCTCAAGAGTGTAGAACACTCACAGCACAACATGGAGACAATAAGTACTGAGTCAGACCTCGCTATTTAATCTTCTTTTATAGAAAGAATAAAAATGCTTTGTATATAATACTTAGTATTTCAACATTCCAAATTCTGTTTAAAGTCCTGGAAACGCAAAGTGAATATTTACTACTGTATTGTATCATCATTTGAGTATCCATTTTTTTCTAACATTCCTATTTTTTCTTTTTCTTCTCTCATACTATACATCTGGACTGCATCCTCTCCTCCCACCACTTCTCCCAGTTCCCTACCCTATATCTCCTGTCCCCCAAATCTACTGCTTCTCTATTTCTCTTCCAACTATATAAATATGGGCAATATTCAACCATACGTACCTTGTGTTAAAATTTACTCTCTAGCAATTTCAAAGTCTCTTCTTTTAAGTTTCTATATCTCTAGCCACAATTAAAAACATTTTTTTGATAAAAGAATGCATAACTGGGAGTAAAACTAAGCTAATTTGAGGACTATATCTTCAATGCAATGATATTGGTAAGAGTAGCTATGGCCAAAATTGCAGGAGCTGGGACTACTAAGAGGTGGTAAAAGTAGTATGAGAATATCTCTCACAGAATAGAATGTTAGTGTGAAAATAAAAATGATTTGGAAAGAGCAAGTGTTTAACTTCCATGGATGAGACCATGTTCTCATTAAGGGATCTGTACTTCTCCTGATACCACAGGCACAATGGACATCTGACCTTGGAACAGAACAGATTAAACAATTACCATGTCAGACTGTGCATCACATGTAAGACAAGTAAAAAATTAAAGCACTAGGAAGCACAAGGCTGAGACTTGCTGTCAGTCAAGGATTCTCTGAACAGATTAAAAGTAGGAACTGATCTGTCAAACTAGAGTTTTGACCACTCTCAGTTGAGACATTCTCCTAAAAGATATCCAGACTTTCAAGAGACTCATGGACGCATTTCATTCTAAGGCTTCTTATCTTTGCTGGGTGTAGAGAGAATCTCTTGTGTGCTGTATGTATGGAAGCATCACCTGTCAACAAAAAGCTGATTGGCCTATGAGCTGAGGCAGGAAATAAGACGTAGGAGTTTTGTAGGGGAGAAGGATTCTGGGATAGAGACAGGCACGAGGAAAAGATTCGCCCCAAACTCTGAGGAAGATGATCAAAATGAACCTTAGGAGAGGTAACTAACCATGTGGTAGGACTTAGAATAGAATAAATGGGATAATTAAGTAGGAACTGGCAGGAAGTAGCCAAAACTTTTGGCTTAGGTAATTATTCATAAATAATTCATTCAGTCTAACTGTCATTATTTTGAGAACTTGGGCCTGGGTGGAAAAGCCCATGGCTACAGCTGGACAACTGGATATGCATCCTTACCTGCTGTAAATAACTCTGCTTGATAAAATGAGTTATGATCCAATAACTCAATATGCATTAATTTTGCATTGAGCAGGTTCTAAAATGCAAGACTGTAATTTCTACTAGATGTGAGAATTTTGGGCTCCAAAGGAAAAAAATTCCTTAAAATAACTTTTTAAAGATTAAAATATAATTACATCACTTCTCCCCCTCCCCTTCATCTTTCCAAGCCCTTCCATGTACCCTCTCTTGCTCTTTTAAATTCATATTCTCTTTTGTTGTTACATATACACCCGTGTACTTGTGTCTGTCTGCATGTCTGTGTTTCTATGAGCCTGTGTGTCTGTGTGTTTGTATATGCAGATTAGTTTCATGTCAGCTTGATACAAGCTAGTGTCACTTGGAAGAGGAACTAATAAATGAAGTGCCACCATACGACCGGCCTGTAGACAAGTGCATTTTCTTGATTGATGATTAATGTGGAGACTCCAGCTTCCTGTGTGTGGTACCACCTTGAGACGGTGGTCCTGGGTGCTATAAGAAGGCAGACTAGGTGATCCATCGAGAATAAACCAGCACACAACAGCTCCATGTTTCTCCTTCAGCTCCTGCTTCTAGGTTCCTGCCTTGAATTTCTTCCTTGATTTCTTATCATGAAAGATTGTGATATGGACAAGTAGAAATAATTTCCTTTCCAAATTAGTCTTGATGATGATATTATATCACAGCAATTGAAACCCCAGTTAAGACTATACTTCTATGTATATATTTGCAGGGGTGACCATTTGGGTTTGGGTAATCAATTGGTGCACACTTCCCTTGGGAAACCATTTCTCCCACTCCCTAAATTCCCCAGTTACCTGTACTTCTTTGTCTAGGGATCCTTTTCAAGCTTCTGTCTTTCATATTAGCATGGCTATTGGTGTCCTACTTGTCCAGCTTATATTTAGGCAGCTGGTAGCCTTCATGGATATAACTTCTCTGCCATTTCTAGGAGACACGATCTCACAGCAAACTTCCTGTTCTTCTGTCTCTTAATCTTTCTGCCACATTTTTGAATCTGATTCATGAACTTTATGTACAAGAGTTGTGTTGTAGACATATCAGTTATGACTGGGCTCCTCAATTTTAATTAATTAAATTTGTCACATTTTAATTAAAATTTGTCACATTTCTGATTCCTGTAAGACAATATTTACCAGCATAGCCTCTGCAACTATGGGAAAGGAAATCATTATTATTATTTTATTTTTGATCTCGTCCATTATCTTCTTCTTCCTAAAAAAGAATCATTCCCACAGAAACTGGGGATCTAAGAAGGGATTATTGCAGGGGTGGTAATGAACAGTAGAGAGGGGACAGCAGGATACATGTGACAAATTTTAATTTTAATTAGTGATGGTTGTCTAGAATGGTGTCCATCTGTTGCAAAGTGAAGTTTTCTTCATAAAGGGTGAGGGCTACAGTTATCAGTGAATAGAAAGATAAACTAATCAGAATGTAGCTAAGCATTATGGCTTAGTAAAATGGCTAAGTATGTTCTCCTCCAAGATCTATGACTTTACTGGTCAGAGGTAGTTGGCTAGGTTTCCACTCTCAGGCATGATTTCCCTCCTATGGAGCAGGTCTTAAATCTTCTTAGAAAGCTGTTGGTTACCATCAAGATATGCATGCTGCTATGAACTCCTAAGGTTACTTTACGCTGTCTGTTGTGGTTCAGAAGCATCCCAGTGGAAAAATACTGTTGATTGCTTTTCTCCTTGAAAAGCTTGCATGGTGCCTTCTGGTACCATAAAAGTTAGTCTTTAGGGTGAAAGCTTTCAGGCTAGATCTAGCTTGGATCCTCTGTGTCCTATTTCAGAAGATCATGGTGTCTTCCACACTAGGAACATACTTTTCATCTCTAGATGGCAACCAAGGGCAATAGCAATAGCAAAGTATGTTTGAGAGTTTCTTGGAAAATTCTGATCAATAATTCAGAAGAGGGTTTCTCATGACTGATGTTGGGGATTTTATCTTTAGCTTTTGGGGAAGCATTATCATTATAGATGGAAAAATATCATTAAACTATATATGTATATTTATATTCATATATATATATATATATATATATATATATATATATATATGTATATATATATATATTGAATAGAGGAATTTATACCTATGAAACAATTTCTTTCTTCTATATTGACCCACTATATGCATAATTTGTCAACTTGAAAAGATGATTGTAATATGTATACAAATGACTTAGATGTAAATTATATGCATTAGAGGTATTTTAGGTAGGTAGTTGACAGTATGATGATGTTTGACTTTTTTCAGATACCTTGCTGTTATTTAACCCCCTTCTTCTGTATATTCTTCCTATACTCCCTGATTAGAGCCCCTCATTTTGTCCATCCTCCCTCCAGAGATCACATGTATGCTGCTATCCCCTCTCTACTGTTCATTATCACCCCTGTAATAATCCTTTCTTAGATCCCCAGCTTCTGTGAGAATGATTCTTTTTTAGGAAGAAGAAGATAATGGCACGAGATCACAAATAAAATAATAATAATGATTTCCTTTCCCATAGCTGCAGAGGCTATGCTGGTAAATATTGTCTTACAGGAATCAGAAATGTGACAACATAGTTGTTATTTTACTCTAAGTCAGTGAATATAGTAGAGGTATTTTATAACTGACAAAATTTCTTTTATATTGACCCATTATATGCATAATTTGTCATCTTGAAAAGATGATTGTCATAAATGTATTGCCCTTATGTTCCATAAAATACGCTAATTGACATTATCTGCAGGATGTATCCATGTGGAACAAAATTGTAGAAACCAAATAAGTGCATATAATCCTTAAGCACTGAAGTCTATGTGGAGGATGGAATTTCTGATGGCGAACTTCAGTACATTTCTAATCCTCTGATATGGAGGCTGTACAAGATCACAAGGCCCATGTAAAGTCAACCTCCTCATCTAACAAATCAGAACCCTGGATCCCATAAGTTGGTATGCAAGATCACGTAACTCTTTAGATGTAGAACAGGGATAA
This sequence comes from Grammomys surdaster, assembly GCF_004785775.1. Lineage (NCBI taxonomy): Eukaryota > Metazoa > Chordata > Mammalia > Rodentia > Muridae > Grammomys > Grammomys surdaster. The sequence goes on from NW_021604567.1 coordinate 1,650,408, forward strand.
AATCCCAGACCTCGTGACTGCACAAACAGAGCTCCTAACAGAGGTTGACAATTGTTTTTAAATAGGAAGACTTTAATATAAGGAGCAATAAGTTCCCAAAGAACATCTCTGTATAAATCACAAGGCAGCTGAGAAAGCAAACAATCAGAATCTTAATGAAATCAGGATGAGCTTAATGAAAATGAAGAAGCCAGGCTAATGGTGACAGGCAGAAATTAGTAAGCAATGAGTTACATACCAGAATAATTTCCCTCCATTTGCATTTTATTGGCTTAAGTGGAATTTGGCATGGAGTGAGAGCTTTATATAGATAGACACCTCTTCTACTACTTTGACATCCCATTTTGAGATTCTGGGAAGAACCCATCAATTCCAAGAAACAGAAGAAAGGACAAAAGCACATACAAATGGGCAATCACATTAATTTGAGGAAACTTAGAGGTAACTAGATTGTTCTACAAACAGAAAAAAATGTAGACCTCAAAAATCAACTTCGGCAATCTAGCTTGCACAAACTAAAGGAAATTGTGGATGGGGTAGTTTGCAATGTGTTTGTTTTTGTAAGGAACAATCATATTTATACAAGGCTCTGTGGCAAAATAATGCCTGTTGTTGCTATCTTAGTGTGCTTGCTGAAAAATGTATCTGGAAAGTTAAGACATTCGCCACAATAAAAAATATTTTCACCACAATTCATATAAGTATTGAGAAATGTTTTAAAATGTAAGTTTTACCTCTCAAATTAAAAAAAAAAAACTACATGAAATAAAGGATCCTAGAACTATCTGCAACTCAAACATCAATATGATCAATAGAACAAACTCATGCACAAACTTCAATGTTCATGGCTCTGAGTTGATAGTAAGATAAAATCATAAATATTCCCAACAGGACCATTATCTCAGCACTACCAACATCTACTTGTATACAATCTAATTTCATCATCACAACTTGTATCACCTGATGTGGATATTTAACTATATAAGATACAGAAGTCAAAACAGTACAGAGATTTTATTAAATACGAAAGTCATATCTCAGTGGAACAGCCAGCTGGGCATAAACTTTAAAACTCTAAAAGTTCTAGATGGAAACATGAAAAGAAATCTTTGTAAGCTTGAGACAGGTAAAGGTTTATTTAATAGAACAGCCTAAAACAAAGCCTTTTCAAAAGTGAGGATTTGGAGTGTAGAAAAAAATTTAAAATTTCCTTTACAAAAACACTACTAATAAATTTTAAAAAATCAACCACAAATGCTATTTATAAAGTAGAAACTCAACCCCAATCTGAAAACATTTGTGATAGCACATATATCTGCCAAGGAACTTATATTTATAAACCTTATAACACAATGGAAAGATAATCCAAATAAAAAATAATATTGAGGGGTAGACAGATTACTAAGCAGTTACAAGCACTGTCTGCTCTTCTCAGACCCAGGTTCAATTCTCAGCATGCACATGCCAGACCACAACCATCTGTAATTGTAGTCCAGGGGGATCTGACACCCCCTTCTGGGTCTGTTGACACTGCATATATGTGGCATACAAACATACACTGAGGAAAACACTCATACACTTAAAGTAAAAATGAATAAAAATCTCAAAATGCAGATGGATTGTATGATCAAAGGTGCTCAGTAGTATTGGACATGTGAATGTGCTAATTAAAATAAAAATAAAATGCTGTCAAGCCTACTATAATTATTAGCATTTAAAAGACACATACTACCAATTGTTGGTTGGGAAAAACTAGAACATTTTTTCATTAATAATTCATTTATTTACTTTACATCCTGATTGCAGTTTTGCCTCCCTCCTCTTCTGTCAGTCCCCACTTCTCCCCCCCACCTTTATGTCTTCCCCCATTTCTCCTCAGAGAAGGCAAGTACTCTCATGGATATCAATCACATTGGCTTATCAAGTTACAATAGGACTAGGTGCATCTTCTTCTACTGAGGATAGACAAGGCAGCACAGTGAGGGGGGAAATAACCCATAATTAGGCAACAGAGTCAGAGACAGCTCTTGCTCCTGCTGTTAGGGGTCCCACATAAAGACCAACATCAAGCTGCACATCTGTTGCATATGTGTAGGAAGACTAAGTCAGTCCCATGCATACTTTCTGGTTGGTGGTTCAGTCTCAGTGAGCCCCTATGGGCCGAGGTTAAAACTAGAATGTTTCCACCTTTATCATTTATGTCAAGATAAATGAGAATGTATTTGCTCTTAAGTAACTGTTGATATGAAATAAGATGTGTTCATGCATTTTGGGTTCTACCCAAGGTCTCCAGGTTATCCAGTCTCCGGTTCCTGGCCATCCAGGCAGTATAAAGCGCGGGCTCCCTCTCATGGTTTAGGTCTCACGTTAAACCCGATGATATTGGGCTACACTCATAGATCACAGCCTTGGCCTCCTGTGGTCAGAGAACTTTCACCAGCAGCAGATGAGAGAGGGGGTTGAGACCCACAGCCAGACACTATGCAGAGACAGTCTTAATTGAAGATCCTCCCCTCAGAGCTCAGGGAACCTGTAGAAGAGATGGAGGAAAAAATAGAAACCAAATCTTTTATAAATTCCCCTTCACAAAGAATCCATCCCTGGCTCCCTGATCTAAAGCAGTCACAAACATGTAGTTTAAAAAACAATGGTCATATGTATAGAAAAATGTGTAAGCAAACATAATTATTTGTATTAAGGTAGTAACAATATTTCTCCATACAAAATAAACACATAAAACAACTTTTGCTTCTATATAACAAACAAAAAATCAAAAAATACAATTTAAAATAGCATCAAAATATCAAATGGCTGGGAAAAATTGATTATAAAAATGTATTGACAACTGAATGTGATCGTGCATGCTTTTAAGTTCAAGGCCAGCCTGGTCTACATGGAGAGTTCTAGGCCAGGCAAAGATACATAGTAAGACTATCTCAAAACCAAAAAAAAATATTCTGAGGAATTAAATAATATCTAAATGGAGAGGAAAAAGCATTTTAATAAACTGGAAGTGTGTTTTGAAGATGTTTATTCTTCACAAATGTGTATGTGGATTTAAATCTTATCCCACTTCCTCTCCTGGTCTCTATCTTCCCTCGTTCTCATAGATACTGGTGGTGTGAATTCCATATTTAATTATAAATACCAAGAACCACCAAATTGAGAACACAAAGTAGGAATGCTTACTGGACCTTCTGACCAGCTGGCTAACACAGTGCAGTATTGTACCAGCATGAACAGCACAGCCAGAGCACAGAAGAACAAGATACACATATGACCATCTTTTTTTCACTATAAAGATAACATGACAGAACATAGCAGGAGAAGAGAATTATGCTAGAAACAATTCTAGGTCAGTTGTAGAGCCAAATGAGAGATGCCCCGGTCTGTGGGGATTCAATGAGACCCTAGGGAAGGGGGTGAAAGAATGAAGGGACAAGAGACACAAAGACGTAGGGCAAGTCTGAGGTTCTGATCAAGCCCTGAAATTTTAATTTCGGGGGCAGGTTATAAAGACTCTGATCTTTCCTGAGTAGAAGCTTTTGAATCTCATGTAATCCTGTTCGCTGTTTCCCGGGAGTGTTTTCTCTGCTGCCAGAGTTTGTACTTCAGAAACTCCTTGCCTATCCCTGTATCTTGACGTGTTTTACTTATATCTTCCTCTAGTGTTGATGATAAACTTCCACGGTTTTCAGTGACTATAGAGGTGTCTGTGCATATACAGGGCCTTGTTTGTTCCTTTGCAGAGGTGTTATTCTGAGATCTCCAGAGGTGAACACTTACTGACATAAGTCTATTCTCTTCTTTTCTCTTCTTTTTCTTTTTCCTGTTTTCATTTTTCAATAGTTATTCTTGTGCAATGGATACCTCACCAACTATTTACTTATTTCCATTTCAATGACAATCATTTGCTTCTATGAGTTTTTTCTTCTGTTTTATTGTTTTAACAATCACCCTTGTACTTATTATTATTTTCTACTGCTTTTGTTTAGTTGTTTAGTTAAATTGCTTAGTCCTTAGCGTTAGTCACAGTTACCAGCTGGCTTTGGGAAGGCAAGGCTGATTGCAAAAGGAGTCTAGGCCTAAAAACTGGACAAGTCCTGGCAAGCCCAGGCAAGTCAACTACTAATAGAAAAAAAACCCAGGCTCCAGCCTTCATGCCCAGGTAATGGAATGGCTCTGTCACCTGGCCTGAGGCAAAGACAATGGGTCAGCAGCAGTTTCCAAACTTTCTCTCAGTTACTTCCTCAGTAAGAGTTCCCAGACCTCCCCAACAAGTTTCCAGCCCCAACACCCCAGTAATGGAATGTTCATAAAGAAGGACCCAGAAGATTAACAGAGGTCACCTACCCCGGAATTCCCCAATGTGCTTTAAATCAGGCCTGCCAGCTTACTTGGTTGTCTATTTTGGTAATGGGAGACTTCAGCATGCTGGACTTCTGCAGAATAAAATGTTCTTTGTGTTTACATACTATTTGAGTCTGGGGTATCATTCTTCAGCAAATCATGGACCCTTACAGCTTAATGTCAACTTACTATAAGAGCTGCCTTGGCCAACCTGTAGTTACACCAGAGACATGAGAAAACATCTTGTTTTTACTAAGTTTCACATGTCATGAATATTTTATCTTTTGCTGATATGGTTAAAATGCAACTTTAGCTTCCATTCTTCTAGGTAGGCATCTATGTGTGTTCACTGACCAGTAAGATTTCATTTTTTATAAACTGCTAATTCACCCCTTGTCCACTTAGTCATCTGTTATTTTTTAAGTTCTGAAACATTCTTTTTGCTTATGAAATATAGTATCTTCTGAGAGCCAAACTTTTCCCTATTTTATCATTTGTCTTTTCTTTATTTATAGTGGATTTGCCATATATGTATTTATTGTGAAAAGTCAAAGTATGTTTGTTTAAATTTATGACTGGATGGAGGTCTTACCTGTGAAACTCTTGAAATTGGTAGATACTGGGAGAGGAAGCATCAGTTTCTTTAAGAAAGCTGCCTTTGGCAGGATGACCATGCCCCAGTGGAAAACCACACATCCTTGCATACATGGGCAGCACAAATGAGACTTGGTGGGTGTAAAAGGAGGACATAAAGGCATGGGTGGGTCAGGAAAGATGACGGATGAATGTGGCCCAAAGTCATTGCATAAAAGGAACTGACTGTCAAAGGGAAAACTGTGCCTTTGTACAAGTACATTTTGCACAGGAACCTTTTCTCTGTTCAGGGTTGTGAAAAGTCTCAGAATTTTCAAATTTTTAAAAACTTCACAAATATTTTGCATCTGAGCTTTATCCATCTGGAATTCATCATGGCATATGGTGAGAGGTAAATGCGGCAGCCTGTTTCCTTCAAGAGGGAGCCAATAGTGCCAGGATCATTTAATAATATACCAGCCATTCCCCACCTAATTGAAATGCCACTTCTGTGGGTTTACTTCTGGGCTCAATCTTGTTCCATAGATCTATGAGAATATTTTCATATTGGTGCCAGAGTGCTTTGATTGCAATAATTTTATAGTAAATTTAAACATCTGGTAAGGTATATATTCTTTTTTACCACCCTCCTTTCATAATTAACTTTTCCAACAAAAACACATTACAGAATCTAATAAATCTTACACAATTTTATATATTCATTCTCCAAAAGGAGCTACACTGAAATTGTGCTAGATTAATAAATTACTATTGATGGAAGTATTTTGACCAACACTTCCATATTGTATAAGCATGTATTAGATATTTGTACCTTCATTAAAATTCATTAGAATATTTTTGTATCCTTTCTTAAGTGACTTCCTTACCTCTTCCACTTAGTTTTAATTAGTTTTATTTTTAATATTAAGGACACTACTCAACAAGTTATAGTCAGGTTAGTGAATTACCAAAATGATATTATCAGTCTTTTAAATTTCTATCATTCTGGTTAGTGAATAATCAAAATGATATTATCAGTCTTTTAAATTTCTATCATTCTAGGGGCTTTATAATCATATTGATTTGTGATCATAGCTGGCGTTTTCTTGATTTACTCTTCAGTTCAGACAGTTTTCATAACTTTATTGGCAATTTGGTTTCTGAAATGACTGCTCAAGTCTATGGTATTGTCTCTTTAATATTGATGTGTCATATCTTTAATCCATACATAGGACTTTTAGGTTATAAAAAAAATCACAGATATTTTATACAATACCTGAAAGTGGCTTAAAGAAACTGAGAACTTTCAATAGAAGTTTCTAATTTTACCATAATTTAGTTTAGAGATCTCTTGAGTCATTAGAACTTTCTATTTTCATTTGAAATTTCTTCAATATCCCAGAGACATATGCAAATATATTTACCAAAGAACTATGTCATTTTACATTTAAAACTTCATATCTACCTAACATTTGTCTTTAAAATATTAAATGATGTAGGTATTAAGTTTTTTTTTCTCTCTGCTGGGAGCCAAACCCAGGAAACTACCTGCTGTTTTAAGAGAACCCAGGAAATTACCTGCTATTCTAAAAAGCCTAGTCAGTACAAGATTAAGAAAGGAAGTTTGCAGGTCTCAGGTCCCAGGAACTTAAAGAACGTCTGACATTTCCTGGGAGCTAGTTACAACAGTGGGATGGTCTTAGGCAATAAGGATATGACAGTGGGATGGTCTAGGGCAATAAGGATATGACAGTGGGATGGTCTTGGACAATGAGGATATGACAGTGAGATGGTCTTAGACAATGAGGATATGACAGTGGGATGGTCTAGGGCAATAAGGATATGACAGTGGGATGGTCTGGGGCAATGAGGTTATGACAGTGGGGTGGTCTTAGACAATGATGATTCCTAGTGGGTAGCCCAAAGCAATGACCCTTGCCTAAACTTCCCGCTTTGCTGTGTCTTTAAAACCTGCCCCTGAAATTAAAGTTGCAGAGCTTGATCAGAACCCCAGACTTGCTCTCATTCTTTGTGTCTGTTGTCCCTTCATTCTTTTCCCCCCTTCCCTAGGGCCTCATCGAATCCCTGCAGGCCAGGGCACCTATGTCTACTCATTCCTTCTTTCTGTCCTCCTTTTTTAAAATTTAAAATAGATTCTTCTCTCATATAGTACATCCCTACCACAGTTTCTCCTCCCTCCACTCCTCCTTCTTTTTAAAAAATTCTTTAAATACTTATCATTTATTTAGTTAACTTTTAAAATTAGTGTATATTTATTATACAAGATAAAGTTTTGTTATGACACTTTGTTACATGTATATTGTGACTTTGGATCATTCTTACCCATTACCCTCTTTTCCATCCCCATCCAGTCTCCTTCCTCTGTGCAAATAGTCCCACACTTACTTTCACGTTTTACTCTTTTTTAAAATCAAGGTTCTGCATATGTGAGAATATATTTGGTATTCCTCTTTTTGAACCTGTTATTTTGCCAGCAGCAAGTTGGCACAACCACTCTGCAACACAGTCTGGCAGTTCCTCAGAAAATTGGACATAGTACTACATGTGGACCCAGCTATACCACTCCTGGGCATATACCCAGAAGATGCTCCAACATATAACAAGGACACATGCTCCACTATGTTCATAGCAGCCTTATTTATAATGGTCAGAAGCTGGAAACAACTCAGATGTTCTTCAACAGAGGAATGGATACAGAAAATGTGGTACATTTACACAATGGAGTATTACTCGGCTATTAAAAACACTCCTCCTAAGCCCTGCTCCAGCTCCCCTCTTCTCCAGATTCAGTCCCCTTCTGTTTCCTCTCCAGAAAAAAAGCAGGCCTCCCAAAGTTAACAAACAGACCAAAAAAAAAAAAAAAAAAAAAAAAAAAGATACACTAAGGCAATACAAAAATCCTTCGTATTGAGGCCAGACAAGGCAACCCAATAGGAGGAAAAGAATCTCAAGAGCCGGCCAAAGAGTCAGAGATACACACGTTCCCATGGTTAGAAATACCACCAAAACACCAAGGTAATAGCTATCACATATGCAGAGGACTGGGTGCAGACTCACGAAAGCCACATACCTGTGAGCCCTGCTTAGTTAACTCCATGGGCCGTGTTCTCTTACATCCCCTCTGACTCCTAAAGTTTGTCCTCCCTTCTGCAGGGTTCCCCAAGCTCTAAGGGGAGAGAACTGATGAAGACCTCCAACTTAGTCTTTCTGTCTGTGTAATGTCTGGCTGTGGGACTCTGCATCCACTCCCGTCTGATGCTGAAGGAAGTCTCTCTGATGATAACTGGACAAGGCACCTATCTATGAGCAGAGTGGAATATCATAAGGAATCATTGCATTGTTTTTTTTTCCAATCATGTTTGGTTCTACCCTGCATCTCTAGGCTATCCAGTCTCCAGTTTTTGGCCATCTGGTAGTGTAGAGCATGGCCTCAAGTTATGTCAATCATTGGCTGGCTACGCCTACATATTCAGTGCTGTCATTGCGCCAAAGCCCATTAGCCATTCTTTTCCTTCCTGTTGATAGTCTCTCTCTTATTGGTAACACTGAATGCCTCTACAAATCCAGAGACCTACAGAAGACAGATATAGAAATCAACATTAGGATGGTGCGAAAAGAAAAGACTACTGTCCACATATGCAAACGTACTTTTTAAGCTATGGAAAATAAGCAGCCACCTGGTACAGCCCTCAGATCTGACATCTGAGAAGACAACTCATTCGGCAAGTGACATCACAATGACAGTTGTACATTCCCCACCACCCACTCAACAACACTGGATTCATTACATTTTTAAATAAACTCCACGAACTTGGTAGTACATTTCTTAGCCACAGCATTATGGAGGAGAGACAGGTGGATTTTATGAGCCTAAGGCCAACCTGGTATACAAAATTAGTTCCATACCAAGCAGAGACATACAATGAGATCCTGCTAACAGTAAAAGCAAAAATTAATAAACCACATAAACTATGAAGGACTATTATAATAAAAATTGTCCTTACAATAAAATCTTTCATCTAGAAAACAGAGTGTAAAATATTACTTAAGCTAGTACAGTCAATAAAAATGAGTGTGTCATGAATTCAGACTCAAGAGAGAAAGAAGAGTATCATGCAATGTTCCCTTCTCCTCCTCTAAGACTTTGATGTGTAGGTTTTATTCTACATGAGAAAGGCAGTGCCCAGCTCCAGACTCTTGTAAGCATCACACCTGCTGCAGCAGCACAGACTTCGTTCTTAGATGCAGTGAAAGGTGACTGCTGCTTCCACTGGGGAAAACCTGGAAGGATTCTGTTCCATCTCTGTTCATTTCTCTCATCACACCAAAAAACATGGCTGCCTCCGAGACATATGCAAATGAGTGGAGAGACCAGGTTAGGGTTGAGTAACCAGGCATTTTGGGCTAGGTTATCTTCCAGTATGTAGACATGAATTTTACAATAATGTGAGGAAACATGTTACTTGTCTTGCATACTGCAGACTTACAAACCTGTATGGTGAATATATCCACCTCAGCTTTCTACTTTTGGGAACTGGATCAGAGTAGCATAATTACATAAGATGAACAAAATCTCACAGCTACTAAACCGTCGTTCCTCTTCGTAATCCTCCCTAACACAAGCTCTTCAAACAAGCAGCAAGCAAATATTTGTTGAGTTTCTGCAAACATAAATTAAGATCCCCTAAAAGTTGTACAATAAAAATACTGCCTAAAACATATATATGACAAATTTGCTATTGGAAGAAATTCTGAAACAAATTCTCTTCAGTGCATATAAATACTCTTGTAAATGTTAGGCTTGAATTTCTAAATACTTCTATATATTTTTAAATGGTGACAAGAAACAATACATGCTCTCTTCACGGCAGCCTGAGAAGTCACCGCAGTAAGCCTATCAAATCTACTACTAAGAGATACATAGTGCTTATATTTCACTGTATAACATTTCCTCATGTTCTTGCTAACTGGAGTAGGATAGGATAGTTAGCTCAACCCAACCGTTCCTGGAAGCCTTGTTTGCTCTGACTTGTTTTCCATGTTGGCTACCTTTCCTTGGGTCTTTGATTTATTGATTACACGCTTATTCTCTGCTGCATGTATCACCTGTTTCTAATTGTCTGAATTGTCTAAGTTTGGTACCAGTGTCAATAAACTGAGATACAAATACTTCCAAGCCTTCCTTTATAGCCTTTGTCAGACTCTCCTAGTAGATTTCCATCTTTGGAGGTCTGATTTCTAAACATAACTTATTATGCATTATTAGAAAAATAGAATGTTCAGCTACGATCTGAGAGAAGACTTAACGCTAATAAAAGGAAATAAAGAAACTCACAATGCACTTAGGAGAAGGGATGTGGGCTATCACACCCTCCCTCCTTCCTGACTTTACCAGAAACCTTTGCTTTCTTTGGATAGCTCAGTCTCAACAACACCCTCACATTAATGTCATATTCATTTCAACAATGTTTTCAGGGTGCAGTATTAGCTACAGTCACAAGGAAGAACATCACAGACTAAAAGACAAAGACTCTGTCTTTAGGAACTCACAGTTCAGCAAAGGGGGAAAAGCATCCAGTTACCATGCGGCTAGATAGTGATGTGTGTCAAAGCCATTAGCAAATGATGGAAACATTTAAGTTGTTCAAAATGAATCTTTGTAGAAAAACTGTAGCTGCTTGTGTTCTCACGTTAATTGTGTTATTCAAAAAAACCTGCTTGCAGTTCCCCCATACTAAAGGAAGCCTACCCACAGTTGGTTCCGATTGGTAAATAAAGTTGCCAACAGCCAATGGCTGGGGAAGGGGAAAGAGGCTGGACTTTTAGGATTCCCCAGAAAGAAATGCAGGGGATGAGAAGAAGGGATTCCACCATGAGAGGGCCGTAGGATGGACCACACCATGAAGGAGCAGGATGGTGAGACAGCCGAAATGTAGGTGCAAAGGGAAAGCGGCTTCCCAAAAGGGGCAGCAAAGATAAAATATAAATTTAGAAAGTGTTAACTCAGGAACACTGGAGGGGAGTGTGTTCTAAAGGTTTGGAAATGGCCCAACCATTGAGCTAGCTAAAGGAAATTAAAAATAATGTTGTGCGTGTGTCTTTCATTCATAAATCCAGAGCTCTTGGGTGGGTGCAGAGCCGCACGCACATGCAGAAGTGTAGAGCAGCTTTTTTAACAGTTACTGCTTCATAAAGCACATGAATCACGCATAGGTGAGAAATTGGAACTTATGGAGAAACAGTGTTGCGAAGAATCTTCAACTGTCACTCTATGGCTGGGTTGACTGTTAGCTGATAAAAAAAAGTTCTTACCCCACAAATAAGAGTAGTAACATTGAAGTCTCCTTCCACCTCAAAAAGTTAGGCAGATATAAAACATCTGTAAATCGATCTCTGGGAGACCAGATACAGGCAGATCTTGAAGTTCAATGGAGAACTGTAGTTTTCTCATCATCCTGAAAAAAACATTTAACCTCAAAGTTAAAACATCCAGAATTTTATCTGGGAAGAATGAGTAGAGAGAGA